>NC_142500.1:20523889-20703889 GCF_965113065.1 Corylus avellana
ATATTTTGGTTTTAAAAAAAAAATTACAAAGTCAATTTTTAGCACTGTACATGTCAAATGGCACTGTAGCTAGAACAGTGCCGTTCCAGCTACAGTGCCGTGCCCTTCTCTTGGCAAACATAGCTTAAAATTGTCATGGATCCTGAACCAACAGGGAGGGCCCATTAATGCATGTGGTATCCAAACCGGTTGCACTTTTTTGGCTCCAAATGTAACATCCTGGTTAGCTAAAATAGGATTTGACTTGTGTGTGGTAAAAATACAAAAAAAATGTTGTGACTTTTTCAAAGGTTTAAATTTAATTTTTTGATGTTAAAACTATTGCAACATATATGTATATTATTATTATTATTATTATTATTATTATTTAGCACTTAAGCCAAAATTGCAAATTTAACATTTGACTTAGCGGGATAAACCCATGTTAAATTGTAGTTATCCTAATAATTTTATTATATTGTTGGGATTTCAATCGCAGTTGTTATCTGTTGATGTAGTTTTCGACATGGTGAATCCAAGGGGATTTGAATCTTCGAGCTGTACCTTTTGTGAGCAATCTTTCTGTAAGTCGTGTGGCAAATTTGCAAAACGAAGCACACGTTAAGAGGTTGCGTTGGGTGTTGGCTGGCGGTTCCTCCTCCAATGCTTAAGTTAGTATATGTATAAGTTTAGTATGCCAATTCATGGTCCATCATACCTTTGGAATGAGGCCTTTTATAGTTGAGCATGTCGAGATGGTTATGATGGCCGAGAGGAAGATCCGGGATCTGGTCATAACGAAAGCGAATCTAACCGAGCATCTGGAGAACTATCGGATGCATCTGACGCTGCATGCTATCCCCAACGAAAGAGCATGCAGAGCCTTCCCAACTTCACTCTCGGGAAACGCCAGGGAATGGTTCCGAAGTCACCTGCTCGGGCTCCGAGCAAGAAGAGTCGAGCGCATAAGAATGTCTCCTCTTTGGGGAAGCCGCCTGCGAATGTGACATCTGCTTCGAAGGAATCACGCCCAGCCTCCAAGCCGTTGGGTTCCCATGGTCAAGGCCAATTTCATCGAATCCCGGGCCTGTGACAGACCCGCCGGTATTGAAGAGGAAGGTTGATAGAGGTAAAGCGCCCCTGGAACAGCTTTCGAAGAAAGGACGGAAGGCTCTGGGGGTAGATTCACTTCCGAGCGGAACCCATGCATATTAACTTTCAGGGCATCAGGAAACAACTCCCGGCCTGCGTCAACCATTTTGTCAACAGCGGCGGCTGACATCTCTAAGAAATTCGACTTCATTGTAAGAGGGTCGATGCCAAAATGATCTCTGCGGATAGTGAGGTACCGGTGATTCTCAAAACCCCAATGGAATATGCGGGCCCACAACAGGTCCCAGAGTCAAGGAACAAATGACAACTCCGCAAGATAACGAACCGCTTTAGCTTTCCAATAGCGGTACCCTTGGCGAAATCGATCGCACCTGAATCGGGACGCCTCCAAATCATTTACAAGCTTCTCACTGGCATCTTCCGACTGAGATATTTGAGCCTCAAGCGTCTCGAAAAGTTTCCAAAAGCCCTCATCGGAAACCCGAACCTCATAAAAGCTCCTCAATGATCTTCGCATTCTCTGTAACTAACCGGGCTGCAGTAGACTCTGCCTCCGTAACCCAGGTCGCCAGCTCACGGCCATCCAGCTCGGCAACAGCAAGGCGCGTCTGAAGATGAGCGTTAGCCAACTTCGATTCACTGAGTCCATGTTTGGTCTCTAAAAACTCGTCCTCCTTCCTTGCTAGCAGACGACAGAGATTCTACACCTTGGAACTGGGGTCTTGAAAGCTAGAGGCCTCTTGCTTCTGGCTTAGCTTCTGAACTAAGTCCCGCAACTCAACCCTTTTGTCAGCGTACTCGCGCTGACCCTCCTAAAATTCCTTGTACCAACTCGCGACAAGAGTAGAGCTCTATAGGAAGAGAAATCGTGTTAAAAACAGTAAAGACATTTTTTTTAAAAAAAAAAAAAAAAAAAAAAAAACCTTACCGCGTAGTTGCAATGGACCAACTTGTCCACGAACATCTCTGGGGTAAGCCGACCCTCTCCCCGAGTATAATTTGCTGGAAGCAACCTAGTAACTGCCGACAAAGGGTTGGGATTTCAATTGTGGTTGTTATCTATAGATGTGATTCTTATTTCAGGCGGTATTAGAAAGAAATAAAAAAAAGTTGTCTAATGAGTAATTATTGTTGATTGGATAGGGGTTTTGTGACCTGATGAAACTTATTGGCACAGCTACAACTCAACATCTGTCCCTAAGGGGTAGTTCAATCTGCTGTAGACCACGCTTAATGTAGTGGAGGTCATTAGTTCGAATCTCTCCTCCCTTTCCTTGTGTGGACATGTAATAAAAAAAAAAAAAAAAAATTACAACTCAACATCTAATTCATGGCTTCACAATTTTCATAACTCCTTTTCTTTGTCCCATCAATATCATTCCTATGAATGGAAAATAAAATTCAATTGTAAGAAAGTGAAATACGATTACAAACCATAAAAAGACACTTCCCTAAAAAGAGGAAAAGAATAATAATAATAAAAAATTCTTGAATATGGTTTACTTTAACAATTTAAGAAAAAAAATTATTTTGACTAATTTTATTAAATTGATATATGTCATAAATTTTTAAAAATGATTATAATCTTAAAGATGCATATAAAATATATATTAATTTAATATACTGGAGTGGAAGAATTCGGTGCAACCAAATTTGTAAGAGAGTAATATTAGAAGTCACTCTTATATCATTTTGAAAATGATATGATTTTTAAAATCATCTTTAACTTGTAATCGATTATTATTAAATTTTAATTAAATAATAATTTTAAAAATCACTTCACTTAACCATACACATGCCATAAAACAATGCCGTTAACCCAAAAGACCCAACATACAAATCCAACTCACTCTTTTCACCAGGCCACTGTATGATTAGAGATGTGTAGCCCAATGAATAGAAACCTATCTTTCCGGGCCCTCATTCATGCAAGCAGCAACTGTCGGCTCGTACCATATATACATGAAAAAGCCAAAAAAAATGTTAATTCAATAATGTCACGGTGACATTATTAGTGATAGTGACTTCAACAAAATATAATAATAGTGAGATAAATGGGTGTATATAACCTTACTCAATTTCTTATATCAGTCTACTTATTTGAATTATTTGGTGCTAATTTATAAAAATAGGTATTTGGTGTTGATTTAATAGCAAAAGAGTTAAAAGAAAAGAGGTGGCGTGGCTACCTACCCACCTTCATTAACAGTCTCACCCCAAAAATAAAAAATAAAAATAAAAATTGAAAATAAAAGTCTAGTTATCATCCGTGATTCTGATCATCCATATTAACAGTTTCTCCCATATACTGTTCGGAGGTGGTCGGGGAGCTCCAAATAACTGATAAGAACGGTGGGATACCTCTCTTTTTCTTTTTTCTTTTTTAACCATTTTCTTGTATATTGATGGGTATGACACATTTTTTAACTGTCCATGAATAGGAATTACCAACTTAAAATACTGCAGGTCAACGCAAGACATTATGATCGATCGAGTGCGATGGACCAACACATTTTAAAATATTTCTTGTATCTTTCTCAAATTAGTTTTTTTTTTTTTTTTTTTTTTGGCTATTTTAAAGGGAGAAGGATTCTCCATATTTCAAAGGGGATCTATTTAGTTGTTTTAAGAGGATATTTTTGTTCAAAATAAAATAAAATAACAAAATAACCCCTTAAAAATAATTGACAAATTCCTCTTCATCCACGTCCATTTTAAAGAGCCAAATCACTAAAAATCATATTTTTTTAAAAAAAGAACTTCCCGTATCACAGCAAAATAGAGTTGTTTTATAGAAAGAACTGTAAATGAATCTTTTAAGATAAAAGTAGTATTAGATAAAGAGGATAACTTTTATAGGGCTTTGGTATAAATAAGGCATTTTTGTCCTCCAATAAAAAAATCTGCAATATCTTTCAATGGGAAAAGGACATTTCCCTGCAATATCTTTCAATGGGAAAAAGACATTTCCTTCATAGAAATCCGTATTATGCGTCATCGATCACCAACCATGTTTAATTATCGTCTGCGTACGTACGTGTTGAATTTACAAGCAACAATTGGATCACACGTTTGCACACTTAAATTATACAGTTTGCGCACAAACGAATAGAAGATTACCTCATACACATGTAGCTCATGGCCGGCCCTGATTCTGAAATTGCGAGTCAAAACTTTCGTTTAGGTGAAAATCCTCTATTAAAAATAAAAATAATAATAATAATAATTTTATTGTTGAGATCGAGCATTTGAATATATAAATTTTTTTGTACCACCTAATCATGTTGTTTGAATATCTATATATATATGGCGTGCTCAAATTTCTGTCGGCGTTTGTTAACAATTTCAATTAAAGACAGAAAAAAAGAAAAAAAAACAAAGAAAGGGAAACGGATAATACACGAACAAAGTGCGGACACGAACATTTCCGAACCCAACAACGAATAAATTTAATTGATAATATGGTGGGCGGGGTAGGAAGAACCACGCACACATGCAAGGCCTTTAAATTGTAGACAATTAGTTGAGGTTAGAAGGCATCGAGCTAGCTCTGAGAGAGAACTTTGAGATAGGGCTTATCTTCTTCCACTTTCATGATCAGTATCCTGTTATCTCCATAAAAGCTAGCTCCAAGTTTTTGGCTTTCAGAGAAAATATTCTCCTACAAAGAAGAAGAAAAAAAAATAAATTGTAAACGATATCTGCCACCATGTTTAGTTTTAACATGATTTTGGATGAGCTTCCCGAGCGCATCAACCAGCTCAATCTCAGCTTCATAGCACCCCTTCTCTGCCTAGCCCTTATATTTGTGTTATCAAGTATTTTCCTGGCCAAGCGCTCACGCAAAGTTTTCTTGTTAGATTTTGCATGTTACAAGCCGCCAGCCACTCAGATGTGCGGCAAAGAAAAGTTCTTAGATCGTTTCAGGATCTATGGGAACTCCAACGAGGCCAGTATAGACTTCATGAGGAAATGCTTGGTGAGATCGGGGCTAGGTGAAAAGACATACATGCCCTCCAATTTGATGAGGGATCCCCCGAATCTGAGCCTAGAGGAGACAAGGAAGGAGGTTGAGTCCGTCATGTTTGGGGCGGTGGATGCGTTGTTGGAGAAGACCGGAGTGAATCCTAAGGATATTGGGATTGTGATAGCGACTTGTACCATTCTTAACGTTGAGCCGTCTCTTGCGGACATGGTAGTAAACAGGTACAAGCTTGGAGATCATGTTTTGGTCTACAATTTTGCGAGCATGGGCTGCAGTGCTGGACTTCGAGCCATTGGCCTTGCCCAAGGCCTACTCCAGGTAATTAATTGCTTCTTCCGATCCTCTTCTTCTTCTGCTTAATTAATCAGAAAATTTAATCATTTTTTAATGAATATATATATATATGTACGGTGTCATTTACGTAGATTGCATGCACCTAGAGCCATATATATATATATATGAGGCGAGCTAGGTTGGAAATTGGAACTGCATGTTAATTTATTTGTTAATATTTAATTAATATTTAATTAATCACATGGTCATTTTCCGGTACATGCAGGCGCACCCTAACACCTATGCCCTTCTGGTCAGCCCAGAGAACACCCAGCAAATGATCTACAGAGGCAACGGAAAGTCGAAGCTCCTAATGAATTTCCCACTCCGTGTTGGTGGGGCCGCCGTCCTCCTCTCGAACAAGCCGTCCGATCAATGCAAGGCCAAGTTCCAGCTCCTCCATTCCGTCCACACCCACACAGCCAGTTCTGACAGCTCATACCAGAGCATATACGAAAGCGAGGACGATGAAGGATTCGGAGGCGTAACCGTCTCCAGAGAGCTGTTATCCGTGGCCATCGGAGCCGTCGAAGCCAACATCCGCGCACTGGGTCCCCTGGTCCTTCCCTTATCTGAAAAAATCCGATACCTGACAAACTATGTAATAAGATATTTCAACATGGCGGAGGTGAAACCCTACACACCAAACTTAAAGAAAGCAATAGAGCACGTGTTCCCCCATGTAGGGACGAAGCCAGTGCTGGATGAGTTTGAGACAAACATGGGATTTAATGCGTCCGATGTTGAAGCTTCGAGGATGAACTTGTACAGGTTTGGGAACACTTGTAGTGCCTCCGTTTGGTATGCGCTGTCGTACGGAGAGGCCAAAGGGAAGATCAAGAGGGGTGACCGTTTGTGGCAGATTGCATTTGGATCTGGGTTCAAGTGTAGCAGTGCAGTTTGGAGAGCATTGAGGAATGTTGATGATGATGAGGAAAGAAACCCGTGGATCGATGAGATACATGAATTTCCTGTGGACTTGAGGAACATGAAAAGTTTTGCCGAGGCTTTCGACCCTGCCAAAAAGATGTGAAAAAAAAAACAGTATAAGGTTGGGGGGTGGGGGGGTTTGTTGGTCCACGATGGAAGAATGAATTTTCTTTCTTCTTCTTCTTTTTTTTTTTTTTTTTTTCACGTCCACACAAGAGGAGTGAAGAATTTGAACTAGTGACCTCTGCTTCGTTAGGCATGATCTTAGTCACTTTAACTATCGCTTTAACGACCTTTTAGAGACAATGGAAGAATGAATTGATCTAGTATTATGTGCGCATGATAATTAAAGTTGTACGTACTTCGAAAATGGACTTTTGGCGTTTGTTGTGGGTAAAGATAAGTCAAGTGATTCATTTCATTGTCTCAGCCGCCTACTGCCAATAGGATATATGATAATGACCTATACTAAGTCCAAGTTATTCCTCAATTCCTTAATAATTTTACAATTACATTCGTGCAGTATATATACTACTACAACTAGACATAGAGCACGGCTAACCCTAATACAGACCATTGTAACTCTGTTTACCACGTGATGTTTGCCATAAAGTCAGACCAGAAAACAAGTTAATCTCAGTAATAAAAATCGGGTGTTTCAGACCAATATTCAGTATAAATAGGCCTAATTTACATATTGTAATAACATAAATTTCTTAATAAAGAACTCATAGAGGTGTATACCTCCCATAAAATTCTTCAGCAAGCTCAACAGCAAATGACAGACGAGAGATATCAGCTTCTGATAATGCATGATGATTGTGATAAAGATATAAATGATGCTGATGTAAGAAGTGTCGAGGGTCATGTCTTCAACAACCAAGTACTATCAAACCTTTCATTCACTTTGCAAGATCTTCCGCATGTTAGTTGTAGAGGAAAATCCAAATCTTTAAGACAAAAAAAATCCAAAAGAAAATCAAGCAATCAAGAAAAGGACATGTTCCATTTGCAGGAAGACCAGACATGTGAGAATTAATTGTCCTTCAAATAAGCAAGCAAGATATTTTTATAATCTTTTTTTATTTACAATAATTTACATGAAAATGCATTTTGATTTAATGAAAATCTTATTTTCTATAAGGATATTTTGAATACCAATTTGAGGCCAACTAACTTGGGGTTGATAAATGAACAAAGTTTAGAAAAGGTATTATTTTTTTTTTTATAACATATCCTCCATCAAGTTAATTTTTGTCTGTTATCTAATTTTATTTATTTATGAATTATTTACAGTGCTCTTTGCCAACTATGGAGTACCCATCTACCACTACATTTGCCATGTCTCAAGATCCTGGATATTCATCTACTACAATTAATATTGGTGCAAATAACATCAACACATATGGAACTCCTTGAAGTTATTGTGATTTGTGTGGTGTAGTATTTTTTGTGAGGTTGTCATACACAAAGATATTTTTTGTGATTTGTGTGGTTTGGAATTTTTTGTGAGGTTGTAATACACAAGATATTTTTTGTGAGGTTTAATACACAATATATGGATGAATGTAGTTCAATGTGACTACATCTGATTGGTTTTTTGAACATCAATGTTTTTGAACATCAATATTGCCGAGGGACACCACAAGATTAATTTGACATATTCTTGTTTGGAGGCTTATGCCCTGCCATTTAGATCAACCAAAGATTTTGAAAACAATCAGAACTTCAATGTCTCTTCTGTCCATTATTTCAATTGCAAGAATTACAATGTGCTGCCAACACAACCTCAAAAAGTAGCTTGTAATTATTTGGTCACTAATCATCTTCGTTTAAAGAAGCAATTTATAATGTAAAAAAAAAAAAAAAAAAATCAGACATTTAAGCAATTATTTGACACTAAAACAATAATTTTTTTTTTCTTCGCCAGTGAGAAGGAGAACTGGAACCGGCATCTCAGCTGTCACCAGAGAGAGAACCGGAGCACCGGAGAGGTCTGGTCTCCGGCCTCGGGTTGGGATCCGGCGTCTTTTTAGAGAGAGGTTGGGCTCCGGCGTCGGGTTGGGCTCCGGTTTTTATCTCTACTTCCGCCGGAGAGAGAGAGAAAGAGAGAGCACCGGGAGAAGTTCTTAGCCGATTTGAGGAGTGAAACCCACCAAAATCCAGTTCTTAGCTTGATGGGAATAATTTTTCTGGAATGCACGGCGTCGCTGGAGAGAGAGAGAGAGAGAGAGAGAGAGGGAGAGGAGAAAAAGGAGGAGTTGGTGTTTTAATTTCCTTGAAATGAGAATTCAAGGAAATGATGTTTGCCATAAAGTCAGACATATATCATTAATTGTGGTATTCCTTTTGGCTGGTGTCGTGAAAGCGTTAGACATTCAGCTTAACAAATTTCTTTCTTTATTTTAGCTTAAAAAATTGTTTATATATATTAGCTACCAACTTAAGTATTTTTTTTTGCCAAAATTTTATTTTGGCAGCCATTTTACCTAATGAATTGGTTAGTTGCTACGGTGCTCAAGAAACAAGCTCAACATATGAAAATCAACTTAACAAATTTTTTTTTGCCAAAAGGTTAGACATAGAGCACGGCTAACCCTAATACAGACCATTGTAACTCTGTTTACCACGTGATGTTTGCCATAAAGTCAGACCAGAAAACAAGTTAATCTCAGAAATAAAAATCGGGTGTTTCAGACCAATATTCGGTATAAATAGGCCTAATTTACATATTGTAATAACATAAATTTCTTAATAAAGAACTCATAGAGGTGTATACCTCCCATAAAATTCTTCAGCAAGCTCAACAGCAAATGACAGACGAGAGATATCAGCTTCACGAATCTAAGCACACAATGGGACAAAAAAAAAGAGTTACAATGGCCCCCAATAAGCCAAGCCAATTGAGACATGGCAATAGTGAAGTGTGGACTTGAACAAGAGTCATTTGCAGGAACCAAGTAAATGAAGTAGTGGATCATATGTTTCTTTTTGTATTAATTGGCATCTCAAAAACCTAAAATGAACTGCCTAAAACACAATGATGTGATAAATCAGGAATATTCTTTATTTGGATTTTCGTTTTCAATCATGGGGCCCGTGCCCTGCAAAGCAAGAGTTTTTTTCTCTCTCTCTATCATATTATTTTTCATTCTTTTGTAGCTGCCCACATCCAAGACAGTTTATTGTATTCACATTGGGAACCATATTTCTGCTTTAACATATAAAATCCAGGAAATGACCATCCAACTTATCTCATCTTTAATCCCAAATTTCGTCCTTAAGAATAAACCATAAATTTCACATGTTAACCAGCCCTACAAAAACCTAAGAGGCTCTAATACTTATATCAACTTGAATCCAACAATTTTTCATTCAATATTGTCTTGTGGCCATAATTTGAAACTCAACACTAGTATCCACATTTCTGGCTAACTTTTTTCTCTTTTAATTTTAGCATAGTAAGAACCTAGTTCAGTAAGCCACCCAACAATCAGGATCCCAAGCAATAGAAACTAAAAACAAATGATGAAAAAGTAGATGTCAGGCAACTAACCGTCTCAGGCAGGTTATAGATGAGCACAGAACTCATAACATTTGCCAGAGCAAAAATCCTGCAAAATCAAGTATTATAAACCCAAAATGTACAAGAATTCCAACCAGCAAGTAAAACCAAATTGTATGATGGAGATTACCGGTCATCATATACATTAGACTTCCCAACACTTTCAAATCCCTCTGTATCAAGGTAAAAGACAGAAGTTCTAACTCCATCAATATCTAATTCTACAAGGGTTCCCCAAACCCATATCCCTGTAAATAGAAAACAAAGAGATTTTAAACGATATCTACAAAAACAGCTAGGCATATCCACAACATCAATAACACATCCAGCTTTACCTTTTGTTTTTGTGTCACGCATGTGTCCAACACCGAAGCCTGAGAAGCAAAAACACATTAAAGGACATTAATTCATTGAAACCAATCAAGCCATGTTCAGCATACAATGAAGTCAGACCTTCATAACATGAGAGGGAGAGAAGTTGATTGAGCAAAAAGGATTTTCCGGAGCGATATGGCCCAATAACCTGACAATACAATGATCAAGATAGAGTTAAGATGGGTGAAAAAGAAAACAAATATATATATATATATACTGGGATACATTTTCTTAAGGGAGTATCACTGATCAAAAGATATATTTAATGCACACTTATCATTACAGGACAGACTAGTGATAGGCATGAAAAATTTTACTACATATCATGAAAGAATTTCAGGGAAAATGCTATGAGCCAACAAGAGTTTCCTTCATGAAAACTAAAAGTTATACAGGGATCCACAGGTTTAGGCTTTTTCCAAACTTAAGAGTGTCTAGCTTAAGTTTTCCATCCAAATCTCCAAGTTATTAACTGACTCATTATAAGGTGGAGTTGGACCAGAACACAAAAACATAAAAGACATCAATTAGCTCTATGAAAACCAACCATGTGTAGAGGATTCAAGAAAATGCCAAAGACATTGTTCCTTCATAATATGAAGTAAACACTATACAAACAATCAACCCATAAATGGTCACCCCAAGTGAGTTTAGTCTTTCAAATATGTTTCCTAACATTTAGTAAAATGAAAACAATGCAGATTTTGAATAGATCTTAGGATCTTATTTTAGAGGAAAATAAACACCGAGTACTAGATGCTCAGGAAGATGAATCTCAGGCTTACAGCAACAGCTGCAATAGGAGTTGTTATCCTCTCAATGACATCCAGTCCTTCCCTTGAAAGACGAAGTTTTGTATGACCAGGATCAGGTTCCACAATAGGAAACCTGTATGTACCAAAACAAATACACTGCATTAGCTTCTAAAATAATAAAAGGTACACAAAAAGAGAAATAAAATCAAGTGAACGATGATCAGCAGCACAACAAAGCAAAAAAAAAGAGCATGATAAGCGCGCCCTTGAAAAAAACAAGTAAGACAATGCTCTGATGCAATAAACAAGACTAAGAATGATGAGCTATATAAATTTTGTACCCAAAAAAAAAAAAAAAAAAAAAAAAAAAGAGATGGTCTCACAAAAGTTGTATTTTTGTTTTCTTTCCCTTAGCTCATAGGGGTTATTAGGTGAAATATATCTTACAACTTAAACAGAATAGGAATTATGGACCGGTAATTTCCCAATTATGGGCTGTTTTAAGTCAAGTGTGTTACACGAATCCATTGGATATCTACAAAATATAAATTCTTATGCACCGTCAAACGTTTTCCAAATTTAAGTTAACCTAAAACCAAGACTGGCCGGGTGCAAGTTTATACAGACCAAAGGCCCTCGACTTAGGAGAATATAAATAGGACATCATTAGATCTTCTCCTAAGAGAAATTCAGAAGCATCTTCAACATTAAGCATAAGTACACATTTTCACTAAACCAGCAATGAGAATGTCGTGTGTGATGTTCAAGAGGCATATATATCACTTAGGGCTCTAATCCAGATACAGCTACACTTACTTTCAGTTTTATAGACCACAGACATTCACCAAAGTATGCTACTATCACTGGACCTCTATATATAATCCTTCACAAGCAATCAGTACTTACGTTTAAAATAGGCCAGATTCTTCCCATGTTCTTGATCTTCTCAATGACCAAAATAGCCAGCCCTGGACCTACTTCTCTTGGAAAGTGCCAGCCTACTGGGTCATCATTCATTTTCTACAGCAACTTCAATTAAACTAAAAGGTCATAGTATGGCCTAACTCCCCCATACTCCAAGCACTACATTGTTCTACTTCACATTGACACCAATTTAACCTTTTGTATACTCGCATTCAAACCAAATCATCAATATGATTCATTTTACACCACCAGAGACGATTTTAAATTAAAAATAATTATTATTATTATAGTCCGAAAAGACACCCCAAAAGAGCACATTTAAGTTCAAGCTAAATGGAACTAACATGGAACATAGGTGCTGCTTAATTAACATACTGAAAGTGCTTTTCTTCTTTCTTAAAAGGAAAAATCAAAGCGTATTTCGCTCCCAAAAGTAACAACGTACATACGAAATGCCAACCAACTGTTGCGAAAATTTATCACCAAGATCACGAAAACAACAACGAAGCCAATCCAAAGATTGTCATGTGATAACCAAGCATAAAAATTCAAATTTAACCATTCCAGAACTAAAGCAATAAACAAAGCCAATTAGCCTCGGCCCTCAGAGAACAGGTTTATGCGTTGAAAAGTATGGGATTCCCCCCCAAGGCAGTGTTTTACCATGACACCCCTGTTTTTGAAGACATTGTGGTCAAATAAGGAAACGATGCAGACGTCGTTTGTGTACGTGGTCAAATATGAATGGTTCATCTACGCCTTCCTAATCCTACAACGGAAGCCGAACAGAGCAGATCTCGTGTTCGAACACTGAAGAACTTCCAACGTTGAACCTCAAATCACGACATATTTTCACTCTCTCCCTTTTTAGGTTTTTTTATGTTTTTTTTTTTTTTTCATGATTTCTTTTATCATAATTTATTTTAAGAATGAGATTTGTTGAGGTCACGTTTAAATGAAATAGACATGGTCCTAGGAGTATATATCAATGATGATGATGATGTTGAAAAGGCCATTGCCAAAGATCTTGCATTAACAAATAATGAGTTTAAAAAATAACAATGAGTTGCAGAAATAAAGAAGAAGGAAAAAAATGGTAACATATCATGAATAATAATGAGTTGCAGAAATAATAATGGTAACATATCATGAAAGAAGATGCATGAGGCATGTATGATAATTGGAATGTGGGTATAATGGTTACAACTTACAAGTCTGCCCAATGGGGGATATCTCAACCCCAGAAGCCTTAGGCCTACTAGCCCAGTGCTAAGCATGTTGTATAGCCAGGCCCACTAGCCCAGTGCTAAACATGTTGTATAGATGGATTTAGGAATGCCTTAACCCAATGCTTAACATATCACATATGGTGTACGTGGAAATTAACCAATTCTGTCGGCCCACATGGCCCACTGAATGATAAGGACATGGCGGGTTTTGAAAACAAATGGCATAAATATTAAATACAGAGACACTATTAGAAATTTAGAATTGACACAATTTTTTTTTAACTAAATTATTAAATGAGCAACTACTTAACCATGTTGAGACAATTTGCATGATTACTTTGATGATTAAATGATTCCTTAATCCCTTTTTTTGTCTTTTGATGTTTGCACCGTATTAGAATAGCCTTAATAAATCTTGTTCCCCTTTTCTCCGTAGGAAATAAAGAGTAAAAAGGTAGATAAATAGATATATAATCAAGCTAAGAGGGAAATATAGGTTTAACTGGTATACATAAATCTTTATGCAACTAGAAAAGTAAAAATCTTAAGGAGTGAAAGCAGAAGAAGGGGACTTAATCTCCAATACATATTCTGTAAATGTAATAGAGTCCAATGTCATTAAGTAATAGTAGTTTGGTTAGTATTAGGAATTTGAGTCTAATTGTTATTCAAGTCTCTACTTTTTTTTATAAGAAATGGAGCAAATTTCTATATGATTACACTTCAAGAGTACTGCTCAGCATAAATAATATCCAACATATAATGGAGAAATTTCTCTATAAGAACATATTCCTCCCTCATGGCTAAAACTTCCCCATAAAGCAGGTGAGCCATACCATTTAAAGTTTTCCTAACGTGATTAATTTTCCAATGATTTTGAGAGTTCAACACCCCTCTAGCTTTCTCAATTAGATGTCCATATTAGCACCAATCGCTTTTTTCTTGTTTCAGTACTTATACTACTTAGAGAGCACTACCTTCAACAAGATTGCTACTTCTGAACTACGTCTTGTAGAGTTCAATCTAATGCGCCAAGCCATCTATTTGATCAATTTTCAATAGTTTTAGGTTTTATTACATTATTTTTTGGTTGCTTTGGAGCTTTTGTTATGTTATCCACTATTTGTTTGTATTTTATTTGATGTAATCTTTTTCCAACCCTTTTTCTTTTGAATTGATAAGGGGAAGAAAAGAAAAGAAAAAAACCGAGATACTTAATACAAAGAAGCTACACGAATATTTCTAAACCAGGTCTCATCGAGCTAGATTAAATTACCAAAAAAAAAAAGAAAGGAAAAAAGAAATTGGGTTTTGATTGTAACAAAAGATAAAAACACATGCTTCACGAATTCCAATTTAAAGGAAAGTGCTTGAAAATTATTCGTTGCGAGATTTGAAGGAATAGGGAGGGTCGATTGCATGTCGCTGTTTTAATTTCTCTCTCTCTATGGGATCAGATTCCTCTCAATATCTTAGATTATTGTCGGTCTTGCAATCAATATCTCAAATAAAGAGGTGACCAGCCACCTCCATCAACTCAGTACTCAACCCCCCCCCCACACAAAAAATTTGAAAATAGAAGTGTAGTTATCATCCGACCATCCATATTAACAGTAACGCCTACTCCCATATACTGTTCGGAGGTGGTCGGAGAATTCCAAATAACTGATAAGAGAGGGGGGCTACCTTTTTTTTTTCCTAATTAACCTTTTTCCTATATATTGATTGGAAATTGAGAATGACACATTTTTTAACTGTACGTTCATGAATAGGAATTACCAACTTGAAATACTGCAGGTCATAGCGCAGATGGAAATCTGTAACATCTTTCAATGGAAAAAAGACATTTCCTTTATTGAAATACTTTTTTGTTGCTTCTTCGATCAATGGATTTCTTGTAGGAGATGAACATGAAAAATTAGATTTTTTTTGCATCGATCGACTCATGTACTCTTTATCTGTAACAACAGAAGAGGATGACAATAATTTTTTTTTTTCTTTTTTTCAAATGGACCTTCTCTTTCTGATTCATTTATTCTCTAAACGCAAAATCGGTTTAGGTAGATTTTTTTTTTTTTTTGACTTTTGTACACCTTTGCAGCAACCAAAGAGGATGACAATGAAAACTCAATGATAGTCTTTAACTATTCAACTTCGCTGCAACCTCTGCAACTTCATTTCCAGTGACCCATGCGCCACTCATTTATTTCCACCAACCTTTGCAATTTTTGTCAACAACACCCACCCATGCGTGTTCTCACCACGCTCCGCCACTTTCATAGCTTCATTTTTGCCCACATGTTAGATCATTGACTTCTCCTCTACTTGTAGGTCGGATTTTTATAGTTGGTACCTTATTTCTGCCATTGGAACCCCTATCTAGTTGCAATTTATGTTTTGGTGTCCACCATGCTTTCCCTATTGAATACCTCCCTCATAGAATATTGAGTTGGAGCTTTTATTTGGCAGCTCTGATCCAACCAATTTCCATGGTCATTTTTCTTGCTATGACATTTATTTTCAATGAGAAATGATAGGGGTACTAATTTTTTTACTAACAAATGGGTACTAACATGACGTGGAGTTTATTTATTAGTATTTATAGAATTTTTTTTATTAATTATTTTGATCATCGCTAATAAATAAGCTTCACATCATGTTAATACCCATATGTTAATAAAAAAGTTAATATTCCTTGCATTTCTCATTTTCAATTATTATGTAGGCAGTTCTGTTTCAAGATTGCTACTTCTGAACCACTTCTAATTATTATGTGGGTAGCACTTCTAATGGGCCAAGCCATGGCCATGGGTGTTGTTTGTTTGGTTTTAACGAAATTACTCGTTCATAAAAATAAAAAATAAAAAAAAATAAAACAACAAAAAGAATTAAACAACAAAAAAGAAGAAGACAAAAGCACATGCTTCACGTACGAGTTCAACTTTTTTTTGGGGGGGGGGGAATCGAGTTCCACATTTACTAAAATGCTTGAAAACTATTCGTGATTTAAGAGAACAGGGATCCCACTTTTACTAAATTGGGGGTGGACAATATCTTGAAAATTGTCGTGGACCCTGATCCAACAGGGAGGGCCCATTAATGCATGCGGTACCCAAACCGGTTGCACTTGTTTAGTTGTTTTGCTCCAATTGTAACATCCTGGTTAGCTAAAATAGGATTTGACTTGTGTGTGGTAAAAGTACAAAAAAAAAAAAAAATGTTGTGATTTTTTCAAAGGTTTAAATTTAATTCTTTGATGTTAAAACTATTGCAACATATATGTATATTACTATTATTATTATTATTATTATTATTTAGCACCTAAGCCAAAACTGCAAATTTAGCATTTGACTAGCGGGACCCAAATAAAAGAAAGAGTTTGTCCCTTGCATTGCAATTGAAGAAAGAAGTTGAGTTTGAGGAGAGTTATCCAAGGGGAATCTTTAATGAATAATGCTACAAATTTTTTTAAAATTTTTTTTAGAGTCATCTCAAATATGATGTGACTTTTAAAATTATCATTGAATTTGAAATGTGATTTATTGACTTTTGATCTATTGGTGATTTTAAAAGTCACATTATATTTGTGATGACTTTAAGAAAACTTATAGCATTACAAATCTTAAATACATTATTAATTCAAACAAACTGTTAAACGGTAATCACCCTAATAATTTTATTGCATTGTTGGGATTTCAATCGGGTTGTTATCTATAGATGTGATTCTTATTTCAAGCTGTATTAAAAAGAAATTAAAAAAAAAAAAAGTTGTCTAATGAGTAATTATTGTTGATTGGATATGGGTTTTGTCACCTGATGAAACTTATTGGCACGGTTACAACTCAACATATGTCCTTAAGGGGTAGTTCAATCGGCTGTGAACCATGCCTAATGAAGCGAAGATCACTAATTTAAATCTTTCATCCCCTTCCATTATGTGAACATGTAAAAAAAAAAAAAAAATTACAACTCAACATCTAATTCACGGCTTCACAATTTTCATAACTCCTTTTCTTTGTTTCATCAATATCATTCCTATGAATGGAAAATAAAATTCAATTGTAAGAAAGTGAAATACGATTACAAACCAGAAAAAGGACACTTCCCTAAAAAGAGGAAAAGCATAAAAAATAAATAATAAATAAATAAAAATGAATATGGTTTACTTTAACAATTTAAGAAAAAAAATATTTTGACTAATTTTATCAAACTGATATGTCATAAATTTTTAAAAATGATTATAATCTTAAAGGTGTATATAAAATATATATTAATTTAATATACCAAAGTGGAAGAATTCAATGCAACCAAATTTGTAAGAGACTAATACTAGAAGTCATTCTTGTATCACTTTGAAAATGATGTGGCTTTTAAAATCACATTTTACTTGTAATTAATCATTATTAAATTTTAATTAAATAATAATTTTAAAAGTCACTTCACTAAGCCCATACACATGCCATAAAACAATACCGTTTACCCAAAAGACCCAACATACAAATCTAACTCACTCTTTTCACCAGGCCACAGTATCATTAGAGATTTGTAGGCCCATGAACATAAACCCATCTTTTCCCTGGCCTCATTCATGCAAGCAGCAAGTGTCGTCTCCTGCCATATATACATGAAAAAGCCAAAAAAAATGTTAATTCAATAATGTCACGGTGACATTATTAGTGATAGTGATGTCAACAAAATATAATAATTTCACGGTGATATTATTAATTAGTCCTTAATTTTTTGTTAAACAAATGTTAATTTAATAGCTAATTGATAGTGATGTCAACAAAATATAATAACAGTGAGATAAATAAGTGTATATAACCTTACTCAATTTCTTATATCAGTCTACTTATTTTAATTATTTGGTGCTAATTTATAAAAATAGATATTTGGTGTTGATTTAATTATTTGTTAACTGGACTTTTCAAACTCACCAACCATTTTATTACTAAAAAAACAAAAAACAAAAAAGGAAAAACCCCCCACCAACCATGGATACCAATACCTTAGAATTCTTAGGGGAATTATAATTTATGAAATTTCAGATCTATTTTCATTCAAAAGTTATTATCTTGTCACATGTCTCACTACTAATAAAATATTAATAAATTTTTAATGATATTAATGATATTAATAATTATAATTATTTTATTATTTTACTAATAGTGTGACATATAACATAATAATAACTTTTAAATAAAAATAAATGACTTGAATTTAAAATTTCAAAAATTAAAATTTCTCTAAATATTTAATGGGATCCGAATCCCACCAACCATTGTCAAACGTCAAAAGTCATTATTAGAACTATTGGTCAAAGTTCAGAGCAACCCACCCAGCTCACCATTTCTTAAAATTTGAGATTTCAGCACATTGGTCAATGCCTCTACCAACCACACCATCGCTCAGCTCTCTCTCTCTCTTTCTCTCTCACAAAGCCAATTTTTTTCTCCCGCTTGCGACGACGAGTTAGGTTTGTGTGCACTCCCTTGGACCAATCGCAAGTATGGTACACGGGATCAATATCTTAGATTATTGTCGGTCTTGCAATTAATATCTCAAATTACATAGTCAATATTAACAAAATAATAGCAAAAGAGTTAAAAGAAAAGAGGTGGCCAGCCACCCACCTCCATCAACAGTCCCACCCCAAAAATAAAAAAAAAAAAAAAAAAAAAAGTCTAGTGATCATCTGTGATTCTGATCATCCATATTAACAGTTTCTCCCATATACTGTTCGGAGGTGGTCGGGGAGCTCCCCCTCCTTTTTTTTTTTCTAACCATTTTCCTGTATATTGATGGGTATAACCAATTTTTTTTTTTTTTTACCTGTTCATGAATAGGAATTACCAACTTAAAATACTGCAGATCAACGCAAGACATTATGATCGATCGAGTGCGATGGACCAACACATTTTAAAATATTTCTTGTATCTTTCCCAAATTAGTTTTTTTTTTTTTTTTTGGCTATTTTAAAGGGAGAAAGATTCTCGATATTTCAAAGGGATCTATTTAGTTGTTTTAAGAGGATAGTTTTGTTCAAAATAAAATAAAATGACAAAATTGTCCCCTTAAAAATAATTGACGGGTTCCTCTTCATCCACGTCCATTTTAAAGAGCTAAATCACTAAAAATCATTAAAAAAAAAAAAAGAAAAAAAAAAAAGAACTTCCCACATCTCAACAAATTAAAATAGAGTTGTTTTATAGAAGAACTATAAAGGAATCTTTTAAGATAAAAGTAGTATATATATACATATACTAAATAAATTACTATGTATATCTTAATGAAAATCTGTAATATCTTTCGGTGGAAAAAGACATTTCCTTTATTGAAATCCTTTATGTTGCGTCATCGATCACCAACCATGTTTCATTACGGTCTATAAGAATTTGTGGTTCCGAACGTGTTGAATTTACAAGAAACAATTGGATCACACGTTTGCACACTTAAACTGTACAGTTTGCGCACAAACGAATGGAAGATTACCTCATACAGTCATACACATGTTGCTCATGGCCGGCCCTGATTCTGAAATTGCGAGTCAAAACTTTCGTTTAGGTGAAAATCCTCTATTAAAAATAAACCAAATTAAAATCATTTTTCAAAACTCTTCAAAAGTTAGGAATTGATAATTTAATGAACGATCCAAAAATATTGAAAGCAGAGTAAGGTAGGTGCCAGGTGGAGAAGGAAGGCCGGTGTGTTTCCAACAATATAATATAATTTATTTCAATAATAATATTATAATTTTGAAAGTCGACCCACCATAATACCCGAAAGTCCAATATTCAAAAAAATACTGCAGCTAGAAAGCGTGAAGTGGGAGTACGGGGAGTTTCCCAACATTAATTAATTAATGGATAGTCCTTATCTTTAAAACTTGATATAAATTAATTTCATATACAACATTTTTATTTAACAATTATTTAATAATGCTGATGAAGCAATTTTACTTAATCCCTTTTTTAAACAAAGATAAATAAAAATATTAACTAAGACTACCACATTAATATTCTAAAATAAAAATATAATTTTTAGCATTATTCTTTCATATAATATAAATCAAAAGTTGACGCAATTAATACAATAGCTGTGCTACAGTCCATTCTAACCTAATTAGATTCTTTTTCTGTAAAAAGGACTAATAATTTTATTGTTGAGATCAAATAACTAAAATTTTGTTTTCTTCTGATATATCGAGCATTTGAATATATAAATTTTTTTGTCCCACCCAATCATGTTGTTTGAATATCTATATATATATGGCGTGCTCAAATTTCTATCCGCGTTGTTAACAATTTCAATTAAAGACAAAAAAAAAAGAAAGGGAAACGGATAATACACGAACAAAGTGCAGAGAAGAGGTTAAAGCAACATTTCCGAACCCAACAACGAATAAATTTAATTGATAATATGGGACGAGTCATAGCTGGCGAAGATGGAAAATTATTTATTAATTATTTTTCGTTTGTCGGGGAGCCACTGATTGGCTATCTCCCGGCACGCTGGTCTTTTTTTTTTTTTTTTTCCAAGTGACGACACCTGGTCTCATATGGCGGGCGGGGTAGGAAGAACCACACAAGGCCTTTAAATTGTAGACAATTAGTTGAGGTTAGAAGGCATCGAGCTAGCTCTGAAAGAGAACTTTGAGATAGTGCTTATCTTCTTCCACTTTCATGATCAGTATCCTGTTATCTCCATAAAAGCTAGCTCCAAGTTTTTGGCTTTCAGAGAAAATATTCTCCTACAAAGAAGAAGAAAAAAAAAGTAAACGATATCAGCCACCATGTTTAGTTTTAACATGATTTTGGATGAGCTTCCCGAGCGCATCAACCAGCTCAATCTCAGCTTCATAGCACCCCTTCTCTGTCTAGCCCTAATATTTGTGTTATCAAGTATTTTCCTGGCCAAGCGCTCACGCAAAGTTTTCTTGTTAGATTTTGCATGTTACAAGCCGCCAGCCACTCAGATGTGCGGCAAAGAAAAGTTCTTAGATCGTTTCAGGATCTATGGGAACTCCAACGAGAACAGTATAGACTTCATGAGGAAATGCTTGGTGAGATCGGGGCTAGGTGAAAAGACATACATGCCCTCCAATTTGATGAGGGATCCCCCGAATCTGAGCCTAGAGGAGACAAGGAAGGAGGTTGAGTCCGTCATGTTTGGGGCGGTGGATGCGTTGTTGGAGAAGACCGGAGTGAATCCTAAGGATATTGGGATTGTGATAGCGACTTGTACCATTCTTAACGTTGAGCCGTCTCTTGCGGACATGGTAGTAAACAGGTACAAGCTTGGAGATCATGTTTTGGTCTACAATTTTGCGAGCATGGGCTGCAGTGCTGGACTTCGAGCCATTGGCCTTGCCCAAGGCCTACTCCAGGTAATTAATTGCTTCTTCCGATCCTCTTCTTCTTCTGCTTAATTAATCAGAAAATTTAATCATTTTTTAATGAATATATATATATGTACGGTGTCATTTACGTAGATTGCATGCACCTAGAGCCATATATATATATATATGAGGCGAGCTAGGTTGGAAATTGGAACTGCATGTTAATTTATTTGTTAATATTTAATTAATATTTAATTAATCACATGGTCATTTTCCGGTACATGCAGGCGCACCCTAACACCTATGCCCTTCTGGTCAGCCCAGAGAACACCCAGCAAATGATCTACAGAGGCAACGGAAAGTCGAAGCTCCTAATGAATTTCCCACTCCGTGTTGGTGGGGCCGCCGTCCTCCTCTCGAACAAGCCGTCCGATCAATGCAAGGCCAAGTTCCAGCTCCTCCATTCCGTCCACACCCACACAGCTAGTTCTGACAGCTCATACCAGAGCATATACGAAAGCGAGGACGACGAAGGATTCGGAGGCGTAACCGTCTCCAGAGAGCTGTTATCCGTGGCCATCGGAGCCGTCGAAGCCAACATCCGCGCACTGGGTCCCCTGGTCCTTCCCTTATCTGAAAAAATCCGATACCTGACAAACTATGTAATAAGATATTTCAACGTGGCGGAGGTGAAACCCTACACACCAAACTTTAAGAAAGCAATAGAGCACGTGTTCCCCCATGTAGGGACGAAGCCAGTGCTTGATGAGTTTGAGAAAAACATGGGATTTAATGCGTCCGATGTTGAAGCTTCGAGGATGAACTTGTACAGGTTTGGGAACACTTGTAGCGCCTCCGTTTGGTATGCGCTGTCGTACGGAGAGGCCAAAGGGAAGATCAAGAGGGGTGACCGTTTGTGGCAGATTGCATTTGGATCTGGGTTCAAGTGTAGCAGTGCAGTTTGGAGAGCATTGAGGAACGTTGATGATCATGAGGAAAGAAACCCGTGGATCGATGAGATACATGAGTTTCCTGTGGACTTGAGGAACATGAAAAGTTTTGCCGAGGTTTTCGACCCTGCCAAAAAGATGTGATCATATTGGAGGCGCCACTACAAAAATAATAATTTTGTTTTTTTTTTTTAAAAAAAAAAAAAAGGATAAGTTGGCTTGGTGGGGTTGGTGGGGTTGTTGGTCCTCGATGGAAGAATGAGTTGATCTAGTGTTCCGCGCATGATAATTAAAGATGTACGTGCGTTGGAAAAATTGACTTTTTGCGTTTGTTGTTGATAAAGAAAAGTCAAGTGATTCATTTCATTGTCTCAGCCGCCTAAGAGCATTCACAGCAGCTTCCCTATAAGGGGGTCTGTTCCCTATGTTTAGGGAATATGTCCAAAAAATCACAAAAAACGTCCCACAGCAGATTCCCTAAATGGTTCCTTAAACCATCATATGCTACAGTGGAACCCAATATATTGGGCTCCACTGTAGCAATCCTAAGGCTTATTAAATTGAAAAATAAATCTTTCTCTCTCCTGTCAGCACAAGCCTCAACGCAACGCAAGCTCTCTCTTTCCTGTCCAACACGCCACCCATCTCGCTCAATACAAGCTCTCTCCGCTCAATACAAGCTCTCTCTGCGAAAATTCCGTCTTCTTCAACCTCTCAAGTTTCATCTGTTCTACACAAGGTAGAGAGGAGACCGAAAAGAGAGAAAATTCGAGATTGAGAGAGGTGGGAGAATGTAGAGGGGTTGGAGAGAGAGGCGGCGCGGTCGAACAGCGCCATATCATGTTTCTCGTCGGGGAGCGGAATAGGAATGGAAGGGTGGCGCGGAGGGAGAAATCTCGGCGCCAGAAGGAAGAGGATTGGGAGGGAGAGGAGGAGGGAGAAAGTGAGCACGAATGGGGTTGAGAACATCGAGAGCGTGAGCGGCACGCTCAGGATGCTTCTCAGGGGTGCGAGTGTGCGGGGGAAGGGAGTGCTATGGGGATTGGGGTCTGGAATTGTGAACGAACGTGGGAATGCCAGGAGGGGGAATTAGGGTTTGATCGGAAGAGAAGTAGGAGGAGGGAGAGTTTTGTATTCTCTCTGTGTTAAAAGAGAATCATTAAAAAAGTATAAAAATAAAGAATAAAAAAAATGAAGAAAAGTAAAAAATAATATTTAATTAATATAGGGAACGATAAAGGGAAGCTATTGTGGAGTGTATGTAGATAGGGAAGCAAAAAGTAGTTTGGTTCCCTAAACTTAGGGAATATGACAGGGAAGCTGCTGGGAATGCTCTAAGGTTTCTCTGTTTTGGTACAAATTAATACTTGCTTCTTTTTCATTTTTCATTTTCATTTAGTTTCCCCTCATTTCATGGTGCAACTTATTTGAACTTAATTGTTATTAGTGGATTTAAAGTGTTGTTTTGCCTTGTAAACAATAGCTCATATCTCAACCTAATTAATTATTTGTTTACGTTAAATCCATATATATATATATCCCAGTCAGTATATATAGGAACAAATATTTGGTTCATTTAATTTTGAGCTTAATTATTTCTTTCTAAATTTACCCAATTCTTGTAGCATTTCATCATGATATATATATATATATATATATTACACATCATTTTGCTTCAATCCAGTCTTGTATTTGATTAAAGCCTGCGTGTGCTCGTCCAGTTGGTGGACGTGGCTCCAACCAGTACTCCCTGTGCTGGCAACTCCATTTCGTTTAAAGAGGTAATAATTTTTTAAACCATATGGGGTAATAATATTTGATTAAAGTGAAAATAACATAATAATAATAAATAAATAAATGTTAAACCACATGAGGTAATAAGCATTTGACCAAACCAAAAAAAAAACCCCAAAAAAGATATTCTTCAGCAACTAGAATGTTTTCGCTTTTGGACCACCTCAAAAATCCTCCATAGTACTAACTCTATAGCATATATATCAGCTCACCTTTTGGGCCACTGCCAATAGGATATATGATAATGACCTATACTAAGTCCAAGTTGTTCCTCAATTCCTTAATAATTTTACAATTACATTGGTGTAGCATATATACTACTACAACTAGACATAGAACACGGCTAACCCTAATACAGAAAATCATAATCTTCATCAAATCAATTTACAACAAGGAAAAGGAGATCTTCTAATTGGCTTGCTTGGTCTCCAAGTCTTTCAATAGTTGACCTTCTTTCCTTTTACAAACGATTTGATCACAGCTAGTTGATCCCAAACCTCATTTACATACCGTCATAGGAGGTTGAGGGATATAGAGAATCTTTCCATATTGAGTTTCAGCTTTCCTGCAATTGTGAGATTTCCTTGTGCGCCCATCTGCACTCGATCACATCAGGCTTGCGCTCAAACGCAGCCTAACCTGATTCTCGACTTTCTTCTTTGGTACTGCAATCGATCATGCGCTCGATCGTACTTGAGCTTCAAACTTCTCTGGTACTGCGCTCGAGCTTGCGCTCGAACGCAGCACTTAAACTTCAAACTTCTCCAGTATTGCGCTCAAGCGCACTCGACCTGCACTCTATCGCTTGAGGGCGTGACATGCTTTAACAAACATTTCCATTGCTTGTCCTTTTTGAACCCTTCCCACATAAAATAAATAGATAGGAGATAATAAGGGATCGATGTTAATTGTAATGGAGCACTCAATATTCCAGTTGCCCTCTCTCTACGCTTTCTCTGATGTGAAGGTCTAGAGGTGCAGCCGTGCAGGCCTGCTGGTTAATCTTTCTCAAGGGATTCAAAGTGCTCGAATATTACTTGCAATTTTGTTCGCATGGTAATTTGGGTCGAATTTTGAAGTCTGGTTTACATAGTTGTATAAACAATTAAACAAAATAGCATTAATGCAAGTGGGCAGCAAATGTAGATGGATCTGGCAAATCATGAAGACTCATATACTCATATGTCAGGCCGCATGGCCCAACCTGTAATGTCCGTCTCTGGTTTGGACCACGCCAGAGTTTGATTCGCACCAATGGGGCGGAGCCCATGTCATTAACTTCTTTACAATTACAACACTCCTAATTATTACCTCCAATAAATGGTTCAAGTACGTTTTAATTATTATGATATTAATTAGATGATTACATTTGTTTTTTTTATTGTCTTAAAATTTTAAGGATTGATAGTGGTTTAATATGGTATTAGAGCTTAAGTTAATAATAAATGATAAAATTAATAATTTAATTAAGGAGAAACTTCACTTATCCCATAATATTTCTTGTGACCCCACTATCGTTAGGGTTTGAGGTTAAATCGTACAGTAAATGAATGAAATGTCCATTAACCCCTTATAAAATATTTAAAATCACTAAATTATCCTAATTATTTTAAAAAATAAATAAAAAATTGGAGCATATGTTTTGGGAATTTCTACTTTCTTTGTTAAAATTTAAAAGAAAATCCTAATGTATTTGTAACAATTGCGCAAAGTTTTAAATCTTGGTTGCTTAACTTTACAAATTTTGGATGTAAGTAGAGTTTTTCTTTTAACTAATATTCTAATTCCTAACACTTTTTTTTATGTGTGAGTTAAGCTTTGGGATAAGTTATGGTTTAACACGATATAAGGTATTAGAGGAGAGATCATATGTTCGAACCGACTCCTCAATTTACCCTATTTTATTTAAATATTTCACTTGTCAAGTCCCCAATAAAATATATATATATATATATATATATATATATAGAATATTAATTAAATAAATAATCATATTTTGTCAATAGCTTTTGTATTACTTTTTGCTTCAAGAATGCCAAAATGCAGTTTGCTTTTCTTGATTGAAAACAAAGGAATCCAATATTTTCAGTAGCTAGTCCTCAAACTCACGCAAGATTATACATAGCAATCTGGGAATTAAGGAGTCGTGTGTTTGGATCATCGGACATGAAACGCAACACTCGTGTCCTTTGCACCGACAACGGCGAAATACATAAAGGCAAACCATTAAAAGTGAGATGTCAGCTGCCATGACTGGTCCCTCTCGTCCTGGGCCAGGGCCCATGGATCTCATAGTACTAAAACAATCATTAATGAGACAATTTGTTAGAGAGGTCGGATTAGCGATTTAATGGGTGGATTTATTAGTTATAACATGCTTATATTATTAGGATCCAAAATTAAGCTTGATTAGGCTTCTCCATCTCTACAAATTTTGTCATACTATGCCTTCCTTTTGCCTTTCAAATTATTTCTTTCTTTTACTTTATTTTTAGCCAATCATGATTTGCCACTCCACATCGCGTATGTATAGAAATAAAGATGTGCTTATATGTATACTTACACATTTCATGGCAATAACATGTTTTAAAGCCATGACGGTCATGTTCTTATCAGAATTTCATAGTTAAACGTGCTTATGTGAGAATAGTATTAAAATGGGTGACCTTCTAAAAAGTCTAATTCGGAAGAGTTAAAAGCGGATAATATTGTGTGTCAATAAGGTGGTGGAGTGTTACACATGATCATATAAATCAAATCTAAAAAGAACAAGAAAAAAAAAAAAAAAAAAACAAACAAATTAAGGAGAAACTTGACGTTGCACATCCCCAATTTGGGCTCAATTAGAGGGTAATTATTTTATGTTACAAGTAAAGGTATAATAATAAAGTCACACGAGGTATTGTTTGTTGACAATTATATATATCCATTATTTATTTATAGATTAAATAAATTAATTTGGAACGGTCAAAGTAACCTAACTGAACTTGGATGACACTGATTTAGATTTTATCTCGTATTTTTTACCCTTTGGGCTTAGGGAACGGGGAATATATAATTATATATGTATATATGTTTGTAAAATATTGAATTTATGAGTAGTCTACTCCCTGAGGAGACAGCGGACGTGGCCTGTGGAAAGGTGTTAATACGATAATTAACTGGAAAGCTGATTTGTAGATTTATGTTTAATGATGTTGGGGTGTGGACAAAAGCATTGATTTCTGCAATGGGCATGGTGGCCTTCCAAATAGCAGAATCCCAATGGCAATTGAGCAGCCCACTAAGTTCAAAGCTGACTACTTTGGGAAAAGCAAATATACATTCCAACACATGCTTCATTACAATCTTGAATCTTCTGCGTGAGGTTTAGTTTATTGACTTTTCTTTGTGAAAGTTATATTCCTTTCTTTTTATATCTCAAGTTCATGGAACATGTGATTAAACATGGAAAACATTCTTATATTATAGACATGAAATGTGCCGACAACCCAAAATAAAGAATCTTGATTTCTTTTACTTTATCACTCTGTATATGTCTTATATTTATTTCATTGGGTTAATATTGGAATCTCCATTAATTTTTTAATTATTTTTTTTTTAGTAATGTTAGGTATTATATTCTCATCCGTTTGTATAGGCGTAGCCTTACAAAAATGTTTTGAAAAGTAAATTAATAGACATGGAAGACTTTCAACTGATCCCTACACGTATTGTACAAGAAGAAGCTTTCTTTATTAAATACTTAAGCTACTTTGGATGGTCATTTTCTTAGATATTATTGTTTGAAATTTTTGAGGTAGGCTTGAGGTTTATCTAATGCTCTCATCTATTTGTTTCTTTTTTTTTTTTTTTTTTTTAAAGTAGATATGAATTGGTAAGACTGCCAACGGCAAGGGAAAGATTAATGAAGAAGATGAAGAAAAGAAAAGAAAAAACTGGGTAGCAAGTAACAAGTCATACTCCAAATAAGTGTGCATGGATGAACCACCTTCTATTCTAAACGATTTTCTCATAATAATTTGAAGCATCTCCGATTAGTCTTTGTACGTTGAACTAGCCAATACTTGTTGATTCATGAAGGGTATTTAGTGTTCTCTCTCCTTATAAAGAAAAAAAAAAAAAGAAATTATTGATAAATAATATTTAAATTGAATAACTGAAATAAAGAGCTGAATGTAAATATTTTGAAAAGTTACATAGTTAAAATTGAAAAATGTCATTTTTTTTATAGCAAAAATGAATAATAAATTTGTTAAGTTGAATGTGAATGTTTTTACTCGGTATTTATTTATTTTTCTTTTTTCTAGGCCGCAAAAACTTCCACAAATTTATCTTTTTAGTTAGAATCAGTCTAGTCATTTATTTTGAATGAAAAGGGAGAAATACGAAAGCTTCAAAGTACAAAAAATCTTTAAAAGAATCTAAGTACTCTTAATCCAACGTGTAATCTTTTAGCAATTCTGCATTCCAATATATATTTGCCAAGTATTTCCAGTGTCATGGAAAAGCCCACGGAGAGAGAGAGAGAGAGAGAGGGGAGGGGGGGAGGCAAAGAGGGTTAATCAAAGTAGGTGGATGGTCCAATTGGCAAAGTAATATGTTAATCTCATGCTTCTTGTACAGCTTAACATATTTTCTAATATAATATGATGAAGATTAGCTCCCATAACCGACTTTATAACCCCACCATTTTATTTTGGATCATTCAAATTAGTTTGGAAGAAATTTTCTTCAACTTATTCTAATAAGTGACGAGTGTTATCTCTCGGAATAGGATCCTCTCCAGTCTATAATAGACTGAAAGATATCCAGTTCATAGTTAAGATTTCTTTTTAGAATCCTAAAACTATAAATAGGACACATGTCCCACAAACAAAAAATATTTATAAAATATTATTTAAAATTAAAAATAATTAATTAATTAATTAATAAAAAAAATGAGTGACTAACTACTCATCTAACTATAAGGGTGGCTAGACCACCCCATTTTAGCTGGTGGCAAGCCACCCCAATGACCAACTAGGGGTGGCCGGATCACCCCATGGTCCTTGGTGGTGGTCCGGCCACCCCCAACAGCCAAATAAATTTTATTTGGCATACACATCACAGTGGGAGAAGACTTGGGAATCCTAAAGCACCGTTAGAAGATGATCTAAAGATTATCTGAAATTTTATCTTAATACCAATATGATGCTGAAGCTGGTTTAAGCTCACCATTTTTATCTTTGAGTACCACCAGAGGTTTGAGAACCCAAGGCTTCGAAATCAGCCAAAAGCCATTTTCTCAAACCCATTGCCCTCTAAGATTGGAAATCACCCCTTCAGCCATTTTCTCAAACCCATTGCCCTCCAAGCTTGGGCGTCTACTGTGTTCCATCTCGTGCTGATGCCTCCCTAAGAGAGGTCGCAGGTTGATATTGCCGACTACCTTCCACTGGAGCTCGGTCTCCTCGCAGATCTCATTCTCTTCCACCTCAATTCTGTTTGGACTAGTCTTGGGGTGGTCTGGACACCCCTCAATGGCCAAACAAAATTTTTATTTTTTTTTAGTTTGGCTGTTGGGAATGGCTGGACCACCTCCACGGCCCAAGTCAACGGGGATGGTTCGACCATCTCCTATGGATGGCCGACTACCATTTAATTTTAAAAAAATATTTTTAATTTTTAATTATTTTTAAAGTATAAATATTATTTTATTATTATTTATATTAATGAGATTCTCTAAAAATTATTTCTCACATGTTTTTTATAATATTTATCAGTTATTTATTATCATTTCACTAATTTAAAAATCTAAATATTAATTTTTTAAGAATTCAAATATTAATTTTTTAGAAACTCAAAAATACCGAATGTTGCAAATAGGTTCAAGAAATTTTTTTTCTTAAAAGAGAATTTGTGTCCTTTTATTTTTCAGATGGGTAATTAAATTAAGGGGAAATGGACAGAAGTAGCTCAGGGATTTTAATCAAATTTTACAATGCAATCATTGTAACCTGAGAAAAATACACACAAAACTAACTAAACTAAAACAAAGTAATGACAGCATCTAAATTCGCAATTTCCCAGATATCACGTGGACCCGGTTTAGTACGAGGCGGAGGCACACAAACGACAAATCTGGCGCATCTTAGCAGGAACTATATATATATATATATTCTTTTTTTCGATAATACAAGTTATATAGGTAAGGATTAGAACAAACAAGAGATTTTAAGGTTACGACATTCTCTAGCGGCCAGCTTTGCGTCGGCGACCCATTTGGGGGAGATGCTGCCTCTATGACAACTGAAACCCTTTAATATATATATATATATATATTAAATAGCCCTTCTTGAGCATGCTTGGAATATTTTCTTTTCGGAAAACACACTTCATACAAGTGCAAACCTCAAATTCCAACCAAGTTCCTAATTGAATATGCTAAAATCAGTTCTGCCGAATTCAAGGTTGAGCACGCTTTTGACGTCTGCGAGAGAAAAAGATAATCGGTTTGAAGACTTATTGGATGAGCAGATAACCTCGATGCCTAAATTAGTGGGGATCAAAATTCAAAACCATGACTTTCTGGATTGATTAGAGAAATCAGGTGCATAATCGTAATACGTTCCTTCAAATTTAAATTGTGCCTTCTTTATGCCAAGATAACCTCATCTAAAGCACCGAGGGAAAAAAATACACACATCTGTCTATTTTGCCTTTTTTATTCTCTCCTCTTGAAACACTTTCAAAGCATTTAGAGGAAACTTGCTTATCCCACACCTCACAGCCGCTCCAGAATGCACAAAGTCCCTTCTCCCCTCCCCCTTCAAGCAAAGAATATAAAACCAGCAACAAGATGATAAAAAAGTACGCCATTCCTGCGCGAGCGGATGCAGTAACACCTCTACCTTTTTCCTTTTCCTCTGATGCCCATTGGTTCACTGCTCTTTTAACGGAGTGAGAAAATTGAATCTCAACTTCAAACGAAATTAGCGAGAACGAACAACAAAATTAGATTACTCTCATTGTATAAATCAAGAACAAAAAACTTCTGAGGAGTGAGGCCAGAGGTTCTTCTCTCTAACTATAGTCTATATTCCTTTAGAATTTTATTGATAAGAGTTTAGTAAAATCCGTCCCTTACATTAAAAAACAGAAAGGGATCAAGTGGTCATAACCATATACCATCTGTAAAAATCTCTCCAAAAAAAAAAAAACAACTCAAAACTCTCACGGCCAGTCATCTTCGATAACTGAAGCCAGGCCAGTGACGATCCTAACCCCAACCAGTGCACCTTTAGGCTTAACCTCCGGAGGCTTCCATTCTTTCCCCACCGTCGCCTTATCTTCCTCTCCAGAACTTTCGCTCAGAGCGAAAACGGGCTCGCCCAACTCCGTCTCATCCGCAGAGTCTCCCTCTCCCCGACTCGGTGCGAGCTCACGGTTGGTCCTGATCATCAAAGGCTTTTCATGATTGGCAGCCGTCCGTGAGGTGGGCGTGGAGCGCGGGTGGGGAGAGAGCCACTTGGCCTTGACGTACTCCGCTTTTCTCCACGGTGGAATGTGCATATCCTTCTTTTTGAGACTCTGCTTTGCGGCCTCCGCGACGATGGTGATGATCCTTTGGAGACGATCCGCCTTGCCGACAAATATGTACGGAAGGCTCTGCAGGATCGCCTTGTAGGCCTTTGTTGATCGAACGATTTCGAATTCTGATCTGAAGTCGATATCGATCAGAAATCTATCTCCTTCCATTATCACGTCTATGTATTCGTACTCTCCTAAATAAATACATTAGGATACATTATTTCCTGAGAAAATTGTAGAATGAAAGATTCTTGATTGAAAAGACTCGGATGTTGGTGCTCGTTTGGATTTCCTTTCCTTTGATGTTCGTTGATTTCTCGGCAAGCAAACAGAGATTAAACAGAAACATGCACCTAAAACTTAGAAATAGAAAAAGTTTTTCCCGGTAGAAAACAGGTTTGGTTTTCTTTTCATTTCCGAAATATTCTCGGAAGGGAAGCAGAGGAACCAGATATTGTTCCTTTCCGTTTCGAGATTTTCAACATGTTTCTTAGCAACCAAACCGAAGAAACATATATTTTGGCGATGAAAAGAGACATAATTTCAGAGAGAGAGAGCGAGAGAGTACCGGCGGGATAGGAGGGAGATTTTTCCCAGTGAGATTTGCAGATCGAGGCGTCGTATCCCAGAGCCGACAGTCCATCAGTGACAACCTTCCTGCAAAATTCGTCTTTACGCTTGCAGATCTTGTTCTTATCTACGATCTTAGCCGTGTCCGCTAGCAGATTCCTCTCACATACGCTTGCGCACGGCACCAGACCCTGTGTCCACAAACAAAAACAATTTTTCAAAAACGCGTAAAACAAAAATTAGAAGTTAAATTATCTTTTTTACCTTTAGTATTTCACAAGCTTCCGTGCAACAAGAATAGTTAGAGTCGTTGTGAGAATCAAAATCGTCTTCGGAGCTATCGGTGGAGTTCCGATTGAAACAGTTGCAGCGGTTACGGCCGCACCTCGACGCACCAAATTGCTTCTCATTGTTCTCTTCGATGAAGCTTTGCACCATCTTGGCCAAGCACACGGAGCTCGGCTCAAACTCGACCGATGAGCCATTGCAGCCGTCCTTGTAAAAATGCGGCTCCTCGACACCGACCTTCTCCGCGGCGGAATTCCTGAGAACATTCAGGAACTGGCGCTCAAAGAGCCGCTTGAACCGCGACTTCACCACCGGCTTCACCGGCTTGCAGTCTTCAGGCGTGTGAGAATCGATCGGCTGGATCTTCATTGGGAAAGGCATGAACAGCGTGATCAATATCACGAGAAAGTTCTCCGCAGCACCTCCGATGTTCAATTTACCATTTTGTCCTCCATTTCCAAAAGTTTTAACGGCCTACCTATACGCAAGTCTCTAACTCCTACAACTCATCGATCGAGCTCGGATCTTCGCCTTCGAATTCAAAATTTGAGGACGAAGAAACTTATAAAATCGAAGCGGTTTTTTTACCAAAATTCGAGGCGTTTAAGCTAAAGCGGTTATCATATAGTTTATAGACTCTAATTTGCGAGACAAAGTATGGAATAACTTCGAAACTCTGCTAAGTCAAAAAAAAAAAAAAAAAGTCGCTTTTGCTTAAGGTTTTCCGAAATGCGGTTATGGCTCCCGAAATACGCGACCGCACGTGACGTTTGCGTTTAGGTAACGAGGAAAACGATCGACCGTCGGAGCCACCATTTCCCGGCGAAGAACATGAATTTCCCAGCGAGGTAATCGCCGGCAACGGAACTGAGAGAGAGGGGAGAAGAATTACGATTGTGTATGGTATATACTCTAGGTGACAACTGACAAGGAGCGGAGAGTGGATGGTGTGGGGAATTTAAAGGGAAGGATAAGGGATGCTGGCTGCCTAGGACTGATTTGACACGTGGATATCCGACGTGGCGGGTCGTTGCGAGCTGCAAGAGGTGGGTACGTGTCGAGAATGAAGCCGGTTCGTTTCGTGTTGCGGGTTAGACGATGCCACGTTATGGGTGGTGACGATTAGGCCGGCTTCGAATGTCGAAAATGGCCCTCTGCATTTCTTTTGCCCCGGTCTTGATACGGAAGTTTGTCACTTCTTTCAGAGCCACCATCTCATGAGGAGGCAGGGGTAAAGTTTGTGTTAGTTTCATAATCTGGTTCGAATTGGACGAAATTGCCCTCCACGGGGTGGATGATGAGACTGAATTAGAGCCAACATCTTGTCCAGGAAGCTAGTGGACAATAAGGGTTGTATGGTCATTTGGTGCGCTCTAACTTCCAAGCTTTGAGTGGTGAGTGGAAATTCCCTTGGGGGGAATGAGGTAGTTGGAGTGGCCGGTTGGACGAAAATGTCCCTTTGTAGACCCAACGAAAAAGTGATGAGACGAGAGTGTCGTGTTTGAGAAGCTAAAATGGAGAATTGGACACAGCGTCGCGTCGTCCTATCACTTCTATCGCTTTTTTGGTCTAAGGTAAGCATCGTCATCTGAGAACCGGGGCCGGAATTCACTTCCCCTGTTACCCTTTACAAAGTTTTTCTGTTTTTACATACCACACAAAAATAGTTACAAAGTAACCTCAAGTGATGTGATAAGGTTTATTACCCTTTGTTAAAATAAAATATTTAATACTTATTATAACTTATTTGTGTACTATCTAATCAGATGCAGTGACGATATGGTAATTTTAGAAGAAGGATGTGCATCATGTGCTGCGGAGGGGTCCAAGTTTTGATGAATGTTGAGTTGAGTACACTTTATTTTTTTATTTTATTTTTTAATAATTATTTTTTCACATTTATCTATAACATTTATTTATACAATTATACTAATGACTTGTTTTAATTTTTTTATTATTAATTGAATAACATAAAAGAAACTTTTAAAACAAAATACATCAATCGATAAAATGAGGGTGAGAGGTGATTACTATTTTCTTGTCTTGTTTTGATTCGGCAATGACCGTTGAGTACTCGGTGTGTACTGATTTGAGGCAGAAAGCAACGGAGGGCTATTTGGGAAAGTTCAATATTTTTCATTTTTTGAAGTGAAAGCGGTTGATTGTGTCGTTTATTAAAGCCACGCGGCGCCAAGTTGAGGGGGGCGTTATGTCCTTGGGGTGATGCGATACAGACACCTGTCAAGTACGTGGTGAGGTAAACCGTTGGATTGGGTTAGCTAGGGACAAATAACCCTATTCAAAATTTAAAATAAGGTTGGCTTTAACTTATCCAGTCCAGAATCCCCATTTCTCTTTACTATTTACCATGGGGTAACTCATTACATCTGGTAAGTTCAAATATTTCGTACAATAGCGGGTTTGATGGCATGGATAACTACAAATGCATTTACAGGGTAGTAATTGAATGTAATTACTGACCTAAAATGGTATTTCTCTAAAATAAGTAACTCATATGAATGATTGAGGACATCCAATTACAATAATTACTTAATTATACAAAAAAATTACAATAATTAATCTTCGGGAATAATTAAAGGATGTGTGTGTGGGGCAGTGTATGTTGACATGGCTATTAACTATTAAGGGTAGCATATGCATAAAGTTCAATTCCTAAACCCCCCGAACTTGGGAAAATAATTAGCGGTAGTCACATGGTCAAGCATCCCAATTGTACAATTTCAATATCATACACATCTTTTTCTTTCTTTCTTTCTTTCTTTTTATTTATTTATTTATTTTATTGCTAGAGACTACAGAGTTTAAATTTTTCTACGTTGAAGGTTTTTTCATTTGAAGATTATATAAAATTGTAGACAAATGATTCGTATTTTTTAATGATAAAATGGTATTTGGGTAGAAACAAGTGTCCCCCATTAAATGAATACATGATATACGACCTTGGAAAATGTCAAGCCCAATACGCCCTAAAGTAAAATAAGATAAGGCAGATCTCCCACCGACTTGATGTCGATGGCGTTGGCGTTGGCCTTGGCCCCCACACTATTGACATTCCCACCCCCTCTTTGGATTCACATTATTTACATCATCACACAGTACACACTAACACTCTTTAGTGGTTACTTTTTCTCCAAGTCATAACCTCGGGAAAAAAACAGAGGAAGAGTTTAGGAAATTACTCGATGTGACAGGAAAATGACTCACTAGTCCCAAAAAAAAGCTTCCTTCCCATTCACAACAAATATACTTTTCACTTTATTTAAACAAAATTATATTTTTCTTTATTTAATTAAAATTATATTTTTCACTTTTAGATTTTCACTTTTTTAAATCACTTAATCTGCCCTTTAATTTTAGTTATTCAGAATATTAGAGATTTAAAAATATTTATTTTTATATTTAATTAGTGAACTATACTCACAAAATATTTTTTTTTCAAATTACCGGATGCTTTTTTTGCTTTAATTTTTTCAAATTTTTTTACATGTCCGCACAAAATGGAGAAAGAGATTCGAACTAGTGATTTTCGCTTTATGAAGCATGGTCCCAACCGATTAAGTTATCTCTTAAAAACTTTTTTTGCTCTAATTATAACATCATGGCTAGCTCTAAATTAAGATTAAAAAAAAGTGTTAATACTTTTTTCAACGGATAGCGGGACCCAAATAAAAGAAAGAGATTGTCCCTTGCCTTGCAAATTGCAATTGAAGAAAGAAGTTAAGTTTGAGGAGAGTTATCCAAGGGGAATCTTAAATACATTATTAATTCAAACAAACTACTAAACTGTAATCATCCTAACATTTTTATTATATTGTTGGGATTTCATTTGCCGTTGTTATCCGTAGATGTGATTCTTATTTCAAGCTGTATTAAAAAGAAATAAATAAAGTTTTCTAATGAGTAATTATTGTTGATTGGATAGGGGTTTTGTCACCAGACGTTGATGAAACTTATTGGCAACATCTAATTCATGGCTTCACAATTTGGCTTTGTAATTCTTTACAAGGTTTATGGGCAGTTTAGTCATAACTCTTTTTCCTTGTCTCATCATTCCTATGAATGGAAAATAAAATTCAATTGTAAGAAAGTGAAATACGATTATCAAATAGAATGTTAATATGCATAGAAATATGGTGGTAAAGATGCCTAACTAGAAAAGGACACTTCCCCTAAAAAGAGGGGAAAAAAAAAATCTTGAATATGGCTTACTTCAACAATTGCATAGAGATAAAGTTTTCACGCTAAGAAAAAAAAATTATTTTGACTAATTTTATTAAACTGATATATGTCATAAATTTTTAAAAATGATTATAATTTTAAAGACGCATATAAAATATATATTAATTTAATATACCGGAGTGGAAGAATTCGGTGCAACAGATTTGTAAGAACATTCCTCCAAAGGTGTATGATTTTTGCTTGGGACTATTAAAAGGAACTTTATTTCAAATGATTTTTTTTTTTTTTTTTTTTTCTTCTCTTAGTTCTTGACCACCCATGAAAATAATAGGCAAGAGATGCAAATGTCATGAGAGATGAAAAAGGAGGAGGAACTCAAACGTGTAATTCTTATGCAGTTTATGGCGATTGGCTCTCTCTTCTTTGCAGGGGGGACCCCAATTGATATCTTTCGTTACATGGGCCCCCGGGCACACAGAGTTGGGCCGGATTCTTTTTTGTGGGCTCCAAGGAAAAGGACATGAATGTTTTGTACCATCAATGGGGCCCAGATACGCGCCATCAAACAATGCCGTTTACCCAGAAGACCCAACATACAAATCCAAGTCATTCATTTCACCTGGTCACTGTGTGATTAGAGATGTGTAGGCCCATGAACATAAAGATTTTATGCACCCATCTTTTTCCCTCATTCATGCAAATCTCTCCTACCATATACATGAAAAAGCAAAAAAAGTGTAGGTCAAGTCAATACAGTTGAGGTCGATAAAAGAATGATTTTGAGGGCCCTTATCTTCTCTCTTATAGAATTAAGACTTTAAAAAAAAAATTTAAAAAAAAAAAGAGAAAGAAAAAGAAAATCCTTTGTTAACGTCTCAAGCCCTTTAAAGTTTCAGTAGAGCTCAAGTTGGAGGTCCCCATGGTGTTTGCAACTCTGCTGGCTAAAATAATGAAATTTAGCATGTTTTAGTGTATTTTTACAAGTCATGTCTCGGGCAAAAAAAAATCAAATCAAATCAAATTAAAAGCCGTATCTATTCCTAACTAATAACTATATATAGATATAGTGTAAGGGGTTATTGATGTATAATCTTCCAACAAGAAGTTTATAAAAAAATGAAAAAAATCTAAAACAGGAAGACAATCACAATGAAAAAGGACTGCTAAGCAATTGAAACTCAGGTCACTAGCAATCGACCCGATTCTGAAAAAGGCTTTTATTTATGATTAAAATGGTATTTCTCTTCTAAAAATGCATAATGAATGAGATTTGCCCTCTTATGTACTATTTTATTTAAAAAGAAAAATGCATCAGGGTGACTCTTAAAGAAAAAAAAACAGAGCTAAATAAACAGCTTTACCAAGCCACAAAAGTAACTGGCTTTTTTACTTGCAAACGAAAAAAAAAAAAAAATAGTAACTGGCTTTTTTGACTTCTTAAAAAAGAAAACAAGTTGATTTGTTCTCCAAGGGTTGGGTTAGGCCAGATTTTCTTTGCATGTTTCAAAAATCTCTCTCTAAAACATGAAGGACCCAAACATGAATGTGAGTAGTATGAGCCATCTAATCTAAAACACAATCCCCTAAAATATTCCACTAGCTCTGCTTTACCTTGTTTGAGCACTTCAATGTGAGACACCTTTTTACTTACTTTTCCTCTTCTTTCTCTACTTTCTTTGAGCACTTCAATTACGCATTGGCAATGCAAGAAAGCTTCACGCGTTTCTAACTATTTATTACCAAACGTGTCTCCTTACTTTGGACTAACTTTGTTTTAAATTCATTTACTTTACTCTAAATTAATGCATGTCATCATTATATTCCATCTCTCCTTTATTTATATATTACTTTTTTTTTATATTTGGTACCAGTAAAAGTTATATTTTATCTGTTTATATCAATTATGTTATGAATTGTCTCCGAGGGATAGCTTAATCGATTTATAAAGCGAAGGTCACTAATTCGAATCCTCATCTCCTTCTTGTGTCGACATGTTAAAAAAAAAAAAAAACTATGTTCTAGGTTTCCACAAAATTAACTTTAGAAACGGTTGGGAAAAAAAAAATCAAGGTTAACGATATTAATAATAACTTTCATAGGGCCTTGGCCGATTTTTTGTTTTTTTTTTGTTTTTTGACATGTCCACATAAGATGCGTGATTACCAGTTAATTGAGCTACCCCTTAAGAATGCCTTGACCGAAATTAAATCTGATTACATATGAACAATCAAGTCGAAATAATCATCCCAAATACGTCACAGAATATGTGGACTTTATGGATTTTCTCATCAACTGTCCAAAAGAATGTTGAATGAGAAATTATTGAAAATTGGTAGGGTGATGATGAAACTGTCTCCACTATCCATGTTTAACAAGCTTGGTCACTATTTTAGACAAAGAAGTTTCTTGTCTTATGCAGAGGATTCACAATATTTAGACAAAGAAGCCCATTATGTTTTCCATGGGCTGCCCATTGCTTACCTTTTTTCTTCCCTTCGGTATCACGGATCTTGTGGTCCATCTATATATTTTTTTTCCTTGTCTCTCTCGACTCTCACCCTCTAAAACATCGAGGCCCCAAGTAACGACGACCCCATTTTTTGGCTCTATGCTTTGCATCATTTAATACGCCTCTATTCTTCCAGCCCATGGCTATATGTGGTTTGGCCATCTCTATTCGGTCAAAGGGGTGGCTTGACCATTGGTTATCACTTGTTTCTTTTTTTAAGGAGTGTTTTGTTTTATTAAAAAAAAGAAAAAGATTATTTTTGTCTTTTTGTTCTGTAAAAAAAAGAAAAGATGACAAATAGATGAAGGATAATAGAAAGACTTAAGATTTCAAAAGAAAGCTTAAGAACCTAAATTACCTTATTGTTGAAATTGAAAACTTAAATACCCAATTAAAATATTCTTTTCATAAACACATTTAACAAGCCCATATTCCCCCACGTTTAAGAAGAGCATTGGCCGTAGTTTCTAGTTGGTAGATGCTATAATATAATATATAACAAACACTTGGCGTTGAAGGCTGAAGAAAAAGGAAAGGAAAAAAACGGTAAAAATGTCGGGGGTGGGAAAATTTTGAAATCCGAAAATGTGGTTTCCCACCCAAAAGAAACCGCCTTTGGTCTGACCTCATTCAAATCAAAATCGAAATTCCAATCTTGTATACCCTCTTTAATAAATACAAATAAAACCCCCCCAAAGCTTTCCCACCTCTTTTCATTTTTCTTTCTCTGTAGGCCCTCCTTCCTCTTCGCTCTCTAACACTCCGCGCGTCTCAGGTACCTCTCTCTCTCCTTGTCAGATTTGTTTGTTTGATGGGGCTTCCTGGCACTTGTGGGTAATTTTCAGATTCGGTTTCTCTTAATTTTTTCTCAATTAGTATTTTGAAGATTTTGTGTGAGTGGGTTTTATGATCGAAGCTTCTGTTATTAGAGTCTTAGATCGGAGTTTTGCGTTGCAATTGATGGGTTTCTCAGGCTTCAGTTGGGTTACATGGTGACAAAACTCTCACCAAAGCCCGAAAATCACCGACAGGCGATCTCCTTTTCGTTTTGAATTTCCCTAGTAGGGATAAATGAACCAGATCTGTTATACCCACAAGTCAAACCAGATCTAGTTTTGTTCTAAATAATTTTAACGGATTTTTTGTTTGTCTTCTGGTCATTTGGTGTGTTATTATTCTGAAATTTGAAAATGAAAAACAAATGATAGGTGAGAAATGGCGGGAAAAGGAGGGAAGGGGCTATTGGCGGCGAAGACCACGGCGGCTAACAAGGACAAGGACAAGGACAAGGACAAGAACAAGAAGACGCCCGTCTCCAAGTCATCTCGTGCCGGTATCCAGGTAACCCCCAACCCCCACTTGCCTTCCCCTTTTATTTTTTGGCATATTTCTCAGTAACAATTCTGATTTCTTGTTATTGTTCTCACTAAATCTAAGAAACTTGTTAGGCCATTTGTGCCTTTTTCATTATTTACACACGAGTGAGTGGCGTGTGTTCTCTTTTTATGCTATTTCAGGGAGATTTTTTCACGATATAAAACATGTAACAATTAATTTTGAATCAAATGGAGACGACGTATTTGCTCTTAAGAGGGATAGTTATGCACACTGGGGAAAGACGTTTTTGGCAAGGAGATGGATTTAGTTTTATTTTAGAAAGTGCTATGGTCTGCTTTAAAATCTGTTTAGCTTAAAATCGCGTAATTGGGTGACAATTTGTGTTTGGTCATGTTTAGATTGTTTTGAGATATAAGTATAAGATTATATAAGTTAATTATCATTCAACTTCTTTAATTAAATGTGCCAGATTCTTCAATATTACCATGTTAATTTTGTTAGTTTATGTTGTACTTGTGAGTTGTTTCAAATATTGCGTGTTGGGTTTGTTGAGGTATGGGTATATGATAATATAAGTCAATCATAATTTGATTCATTTAATTATTTTATTAAATGAGTTAGATTTTTTAACTTTAATTTGTTAATTATATATTGAATTTATATCGGATTAGCAAGTTGTGTAAAAAGTTGTTAGCCCTAATTTGTACTTGTTGTTAACTCCAATGAAAGGCGTCTAAAATTGGTTGGGACCAGGCATTAGTATATTTTTTGTGGTTCTTGCATTTTGATTTGGTGTTTACTGCACAAAGAATTTTCCAGAACGAATGAAACGCAAATTATTTTGCAACATTTGTATCGGGACTTCAAATTTTATTTTATTATATATATATATATATATATATATTTTTCTGACTGGTTATGATTCTGATTTTGTTCGCGGTGCTTGTGATATGCTTGTGCATGGGGGTTGTGTAGTTTCCTGTGGGACGAATTCATCGGCACCTGAAAGCAAGGATATCTGCGAATGGACGAGTTGGGGCCACTGCTGCTGTTTACTTGGCTTCAATTCTCGAGTATCTGACAGCAGAGGTGCTTGAGCTGGCTGGAAATGCAAGCAAAGATTTGAAGGTGAAGAGAATCACACCCAGGCATCTGCAGCTTGCTATTAGGGGAGATGAGGAGCTTGACACACTGATCAAGGGGACCATTGCTGGAGGTGGAGTCATCCCTCACATTCACAAGTCCCTTATCAACAAAACCTCCAAAGATTAGGCAGTTTGTACCTGATTTCTCAAAGGCTGTTAACTGTAGGACAACGTGTTTGACTTGTGACTCATTTCCTTATTTGGTAGTGTAGACTGTAGACTTTATTTCCTCGTACAAGTCTGTTCAGATCAGCTAGGTAGGTTAGTATATAAGGGTGATCTTTTGTGTTCATCTTCTTTAAACTGGTATCTTTGTTTAAGGTAGGAGTGCTGTTGTTTGTTGAATTGTTTTTAATATGGTCTCTTAGCCATCTTTAACTAATATCTATGGTTCTGTAATGTGGTTTCTGCAACTAATATGATGAATTCAGGATGTTTCATTTGTTTGATCGGTGATGAGGTAGCTGATGTTATGCTGCTTGGTATATTTCTGTCATTCCAACCCAAAAAGTAGTCTTGTACTCGCATTTTTACAGAGAAAGGAGGGCAAATGTGGCAATCAAAACGTTTTCGGTCTTTTTTTTTTTTTTTAACGGTTTGTAATTTTTGACATGCTTGAATAACTTGATATTATGTAATATGAAATAGTAGATTAAGATAGTAGAGTTTGATGTTTTTAATTAGCAGATGATCTAAAGTGTACTTGATAATAGTTATATTTAATTATTAGAGTTAAATATTTCATACTTCCCTGGGGTTTAGGAATTTTATTTTTACCTCCTGGGTTTCATTTTTATCACAAGACCTCTCTAGGGTTTTGATAAAAGATCAATTTAGTCCATTCGTTAATTGACCGTTAAGACTGACACGTGGACTAATTAGATATTGACACATGGCAAGTCACCAACAAGTTTTTCTTTTCCTTTTTTTTTTAATACATTTTTTTTTTTAAAAAAAAATTAAATTGGTGTCACGTGTCAATATTTGATTGGTTCACATGTTAGTCTTAACGGTTAACTAACGGATGGATTAAGTTGGTCATTTATCAAAACTCTAGGAGGGTCTTGTGATAAAAATGAAACCCCAGGAGGTAAAAATAAAGTTTCTAAACTCCAAGAGGTATTAACGGTCAAGTAACGGATGGATTAAGTTGGTCATTTATCAAAACTCTAGGAGGGTCTTATGATAAAAATGAAACCCCAGGAGGTAAAAATAAAGTTTCTAAACTCTAAGAGGTATTAAGTATTTAACCCTAATTATTATCAACCATTTTTAGTCTTCAACAATTGCTCCAAAATTAAAATTTTGTTATAGTAAACATCAACATATAATTTTTTATATGTAACTTTTTATTCTCTTTTTTCTCTCTCCCTTCCCTCTCTCATTTTTTTTCTTTCTTTTCAATAAAAAATAATATTTAAAGAAAATAAATAGTTGAATAGATATTAACCACTAAATAGTTAATATTTAATATTTAATTTTCAAGACTGATAATTTTTTATACAATTGGTAAACTTGACTTGAACATAAAATAAAATTAGTATATTAAAATTGATGAATTTTCATTTAATTAAATAAATTATATAATCTTAGATATATGTTTTGATATGACCTTCTACGTGAATGGTTTTCTCTTTGGTCAATTAATCTGTTTAATTGTAATGAACTTGGAACTTCACTTGCGTGGCTCTCTCTCTGTCTCTCACACACACCCACACACGCTCAAAGAGACAAGCTTACATTGTGGATAGACGCACGTGTGCAGATAGGAGGTAGGATTTTCCAAACTCACCGTAGCTTTATTCGTGCTTGGGCTCGTCATTTCAGAAATCCTTGGGATGTGAAGCTTTTGGGGATGACATGTGCGTGGCCAGTGGAGGCTGAAATCAATTTTCCTCTTAATATGTAAGTCACATTATCTCCAGCCCATTCTCTGCTTTTTGCTCTATTTTCCGTTTTGTTCTCTTTCCTTAAATTTGTTTCTGGTTTCTGTTGTTTTTTTTTTTTTTTTTTTTTGCTCTTTCTATAAAGAAATTAAACGAGGTAATATGGGTGCTTTCAGCCTCAGGTCAGGTGGTGAGCTTAATTAAATGGGTGTTTAGGGATGGTCACTTCTGTTTAGGATGTCACCCACAATCTGAAATTCACACGGGCTGCGGTCACTTACTTTATTAGCTAAAATCTTATCCTTATCTCCCCTTTCTACAAGTAGTTGGCCAAAAAAAAAAGAGAAAAAAGATATGGAAACACAGTGGTAAAACTAAGTTGGGAAAAGAAAATTCCTAGTTTGAAATGAAGATAAATAATCACACATTCGTGTAATTTAGTGTGGGTATATGCCCATATATCCTTATCGCTCTTGATTGAGGTCCCAAGGGCGAAACAAATTGGACTTATTGATGCACTCTCGATAGGTCGGCAAAAATACATATCATGGTGTGAAAGTCATATTATATATGTTTATCTTTTTGAGTGAAGATCATAGAGATACCAAAAGTCCTCTCACATATTTGATATATATCAACTACACCAATACATATATATACATAGACCTATCACAATGTTTATTTATTTTAACTGTTTCCTATGGAACTATATGTTATTATAGTAAGTGCAAATTAAACTAGAAAAAGAAGAATATTTGTGCTCAATTTAAATAATGAAATTAATGGTCAAGTATTCAAAGAAATTTACTAATAATTCTGTCCATGGAGGAGCTTGACCTATCTATATATTTCTTGGGGACATAAAATTTTCTTACAACTATAAAATTGTCATGTGTTCTTAATTAAGCACGTGAGAAATACATGATTTTTTAGTAAAATTATTATAAAAGTAAGTGCTTTCTCACATGATCGTGACAATTTTATAGAATCTCCATTTTAGTTTGAAAAACATTTATGTCAATTCCTTGGCAAAAAGAATGAAAAAAATAAATCCATTTAATGCATCTTTTTGAACATATATATTGTATTATATAGCATTACTCTTGCCTAACTTTAGTGTTCAACACTAGTGCATGTTGGAGGCAGTGAATATGAAAATGGTATAGATTTATTTAAGTATTAACTACATGATGAGGCAGTTAGCCACCAACCTTGTAAAATGCTCCCCACTAAACTAATATATATATATATATTTTTCAGGGATGATGTGTGCAAGACGTACTCCAAACTAAGAGGATCTTTAAGATGGGCCTTTCGCTAAATTCTCTACATGCACTATTTGTTCTTATTAATTTCCTCTAACAATAACTTCCATTATTATTCATATATATATATATATATATATATACCATTAACACTACTCATCGACACAGGCTTCCTTTCTCTCTCTCTCTCTCTCTCTCTCTCTCTCTTACAAAAACTAAACAAATGGATGCAAAGTTTGTTCTGCATACCAGCAGCCCTTTCTCATCTTTGGCTCACCGGAGCTACACCTGTAAGCCGCCGGTACGCTCCCCGCCTACTCTTGCCGTGCTCACAAGCCCAACGGAAACCATAACCCAAGAAGCAACAAAGACGACGACTAGCGTGATCTATAACGATAACTGGTTCGATAAAATTGCCATTAACCATCTATCGCAGAGTGTTCAAGCAGCATCAGGTTTCTATATTTATATATATAAACTTATACATCTTCTTCATTACTATATATTCATTATGGAGCTGGAGAAAGAAATTATGAAAGTTGACATGCAGGATTGAGGAACAGCAAGAGTGGGTATGAGAGCTTGGTGGAGGCAGCTAAAACAGCATCGCACAACTTTAATCCGATTCAACAACGTGATATCGTCATTCAAGCCCTCCAGATTGCCTTCCCAAGGCCAATCCTCTCTTTGGCAAGTCCATTTACTTCCTCCATTAATTTCTTTCACACACACACACAGAGATATATATATATAATTGTTCTCATTCGTGCGTGCAACTCTAGCTAGCTAGCTTCATATTTTTCTTCACGACGACTAGAGAAAACTCAGGAAAGCTAAAACGACAGCCAGAACTGCATGCCTTGTATTAATTAATATATCATTGTTTGATAGTAATACTGAGTTTCAACAAGTGTAGGCTTGAAAGAACCCAGCCCCACCCGTGTCTTTCACACGTACATATATAAGTCATTTCTTGGATTGTAAATAATGGTGCTTTTTTTCCTTTTTCTTTTTTAATTACTGATTAATTAATTGTTGATGTTTTGGTGACCGAGGGCATGCAGATAAAGACAGTGCTACCGCAATCTAAATTGGCAAGGGAATATTTTGCCGTCTTCACCACTGTGTTTTTTGCTTGGTTAGTCGGACCATGCGAGGTATATAAGGATAGAGTTGTACTTTAATTATTTGTGAAATTACTTTGATAGCCGATTGCTTAATTAATAAATTTATAGGGAAAGCATAAAACTACAGTAAATTGAACATCCTTAAACACAGCGCGCGCGCGCACACACATATATATAGACATGCATTTCCAACACTAACAGTAGTACTGTTGAATCGGATATTTTCATGACATAATTAAATAGGAACGTTAATGCATAGAAATTAGAATAGACGAGGAGTCGACTTGGACTGGCCGGCCGAAGACATTGACAGATCGATTAGCCCCTCTTATTCCACCATATATTGCATTCCACAGTCACATTCGCTCCTGCCCTCACTTTAGGGCACAAATTATAGTACATGCATATAGCAAGTGGCAATTAGTTTGAGGTATATATATTATATAGGGGTGATTCATCACCATCATGAAAAACAGCAGTCTGTTGTTGTAAAATGTTGCCTTTGCATTGCTTTAAAAGTGTTAGCTAGTATTAATTTCATCTGTTTGGGACTCAAATATATATACATATATATATGTCCACTCATATATTATATATATATGCATGCAGAGCTATGATCTGCAAATAATTAAGATGCTTATATATGCATGTATATATGCAAAATTGTTCATCAAATCTAACCGAAGTCGGCTAATAAATTTTCACGTACAAAACAAGGTGAGGGAATCGGAGCTCAACGGAAGAAGAGAAATGAATGTAGTCCACATAAAAAAATGCAGGTAACTTTAGCTTCACCCTTGTATTTGAACTATAATAAATATTTTGAACCAAGAACTGTGACGTCCCCCATGCACTTCACCAACCTAAGACACTTCCATGTAAAACAATAAATGTATATGCTCCAATGATTGTGCCACAGCCACCCCGGCCCCCAGATCAGTATTCTTCTCTTTCACCATCATCATATCACCATTCCGGCCAATTCGTTTTTAATATCAAAATCACCCCTGTATATATTCCTCTAATTAATAATGTTTTTTTTTTTTTTTTTTTTAATTGCAGGTTTTTGGAGGAGAGCAATTGTGTGGGACTTTGCACTAATCTCTGTAAGATGCCATCCCAAATCTTTGTCAAGGATTCACTAGGAATGCCACTCAACATGGTCCCTAGTAAGAATCCGCATCTACCAGCTTCTACCTACTTATTTCAGATCATGCGGCTTGCTTCCCATCTGCATTAATATTTATTAGTTAATATATATCGAAATTAATTAGATAGAAAAGTACTAATTGCCATCTGCAGCAAATTAAAAAATATCTTATATTTCCTCTTAAAGTAAAATCGCAATTGCTAAACCAAATTAAGATGAAGAAAAAGGAAAGAATTCCACTTGGAACTGTAATAGTAGCTGCACTAAAAAAGTGGAGGCCATGCTCAGTCAATGGAGGGCCCCATGTAGAAGCCACCCAGGGTGCAAACAAAATGCAAGGAGACCCATCCAATTAAGCTGGGTGAGAATTTGTAGCACATAGATTAATATAACAAACGAATTACATGTTTTTGCTCATGATCAGATTCCTAATCGTGAATCAAAAAACTCATCATTAGTGCTATATATATTTCCCATGAAACCAATTATCCTTCTATAACCTCAATTATGATTTATATATGTCCTATTAATTCACCACAATCATCGATCGAAATCACCCACTGATCGAAAGCACTCAAGAACATTTAACTCGTCACGTTTCTACGTGCCAATCAATTGTTGAGAAGCATATATATATACCTTTGACCATCTTTGATCATGAGTACTATATATATATATATATATATATATATATATTAAACAGCTAGCAACTTAATTTGATCAGAATCAAAATGAAGTAGCCAGTCCTTCCAATTTGCAGATTTTGAGGACATGAGCTGCGAGATGATATTCGGCCAGGATCCTCCAGCTTCATCCGATGATCCAGCATTCAAGCAACCATGCTATAAATTATGTAACAATTCAGACACCCTTCATCAGCTACACCTACATGCTTGCTTTTATCTTCTTATATATTAATCTCCTCAGTTCTAAAAAAATTGGCATGCTATATATATATATAACGATCTATATATGGTGGATCTATGATAATATAAATTATGTGTGATGGAAATTGGATTCTAACTTAGGTTTATGTACATGATTCATGCAGGCAAAGCAAACGTGAAACACAACATCAGGTGCTCCGATCCAGTTAGGGCACCATTTGGAAAAGATCCTTCTCTTTCTCACAGTTGATGGTCATTATTCTTTCCACTTTTCTATCTATGTAGTAACTTTTTATAATTTTTATTTGAAATTCGGAGAAATGCTATACGTATCATTCTTCCGCAGCTGAAAGCTTAATTACTTATATCCATTCCGGCATCGATCGATAACCAAAATGGCTTTTTTAATCAAGACCGTGCAAATATTATGAGAGATCAGGGGGAGAGAGAAAAATATTTAATCTGGATTTGTCCTGGATTAAAATTAGATAAGATAAAGGATGTTTGTCCAGGATCTAAATCATAAATGAAACTTCCAGATCAAGCAAGCAATTGACAGGTTTTGGTGCCAACTCAATGAGTTTGTACATCCTAGGTAGGCCTAGATCATATATACCAAATTGTACCGGGAGCAACCATCAATTGATCAAGAAAAATTCAGGGTGCATAACATTGGTGAAATTCGAAAATAAATAAATCTGAAGAGCAACTGCATTTAGTTAATTTTACTATGGGTTTACCTAGGTCCTAAGGTTGCCAACTGCGAATCCAACATGAAATTAAGGGATTTGGGTTGAGAGATCATCTGACCCATTGAATAAAATAGGTTGAGTTTTTTGTTAACTTATATAGTCTAATACTATGTCTCGACACGACCCAAACTTGATGTGTAACATTTAGGATTGACAATTTTTAACACGAGTCATGAACGTAATATGAAATTTGCAAGTTATGGTTGAAAGGTCTTACTCAGTTAATTAAGTGAGTCGTGTAAGAGTTGACTTATATAATTTTATATCTATACTTCGACATGCGGATATAAATTGCTGCCAATAAGTACACCATATATAAGTGGACAAATGAGAAATTGAACATGTAATTGATCATATGAAAAATTGAGACAATTAAAGTTGTTGATTTAATCATTGCAGTACTGTGAACTACCTAATATGAAGCACAAACAAGAATTAATATGCATGATACAGCTGGACAGATGCCAAAAAAGGACCACATATATATATATATATATATATATATAGATTTTTTTTTTCTACTTGGGAACTTCCAACCAAATTCATAGAATTTGCTCCTCCATGAGGTTTCTTTGCAGTGTTTGATGAGGGTTGGACCGGGATGATACTTCATGAGCATCTTATTATTAAATATAGTGGGAAAGCCAATCAGGTTGCTTCCCTGTTTTGGAGTGAAGATGATGATATTGTATGGTTTAAGACGAGCAAAGGTGGACCCAAGGGTGTTTCCCACCTCTGGTGTGCTATTAAGTGAGCAAGCCTGCAAGATTCCTCTGTCGTCTTTTCTGTCTCATTTGGAGAGTGACCGAGTGCTCCAACCCACTTTGACCTATCAAAAAGTTCATCTCAAACTTAATTTCCTTCATCATAACATGTTTTGAAGTTTTTTTCTTTAGGTGTCCAAATGTGCGACAAGAGAGTAAGTGGAATATTCATAAGCTGTATTTGTGGGATACAAACACCATTTTTTAAGTCTAAGGAGGCCACTTTTGGAAATTCAAGGCGCTGCCTTGATGGGAAAGGAGCTCTACCAATAGAACATATTAAAATATCTATCTTTATTTATTTATTTTTTAATGTATATGCATAGTATATTTGTTGATAGGATGTGAAACCTACATTTAGCCCCTAACTAGGCCACTATACTTATAAGCATATTCATTCCAAAATATCCTTAGGGTTAGGGCCCATACCATTAATTGGTAACCCTTTTCTCTTTTTGGCAATTTCACGAATATATTTATCATTGGAATATACTTTTTATATAATTTAATCACTGCTTGGATAAGATGTAGAGAAATCCGCATATATAGGAGATTGTAACAAATGACATTATAGGAGGATATACGTCTGATTTCAGTATAATTACATCAAAATCAGAAGTGGCTGCAGCTATACTATATATCTTGGAGTTTTTAGCATATGCTTCTGTCTTTCCATTTGGTATTTCGACTACATCCATCTCCCAAGTCTTTCAAGTCATGGGAGGTCAACTTGGATCAAAACGCTATTCTCTTTATTATTTGGCATTCAGCTCTGATGCCCTTGAAGGTTATTTATGTTTTTTCTTTGGAGGGCATACTAATGGACTGATATGTAATGTTGTAAAAGTATTTATATGAACAGGACATTTAATGGTCTTTCAAGTGTTTATTTTTTAAATCCTTCTGTAATTGGATGCTTGTTTGCTTTCAACAAGACTCACATGTTTAAATAAATTTTAGATTGTCGGACTCCGACTACTTGGGCAAATAGGTCTTATCTAGACTCTCTTAGACATGCTAACCAAATTGCTAGTAATTTGGACAGAAAATTGCTGAAGATCCTTGTCCAAAAATGAATACTGCTCATATTTTTTCACGCACTAAATAAACAGAACGGGCCAAATAAAAATGCACGCCCCTCCCTCTGCTTGAAGTATTTGCTTTTTCTGTGCACTTTAAACCAGAAAATCAGTCCAAGAGATTACAACTTGCACCGAGACCTTACATATCAAACTGATGACAGTTGAAAAAAAATTGGCACCAGGTGAACTGAATAAAAATGCTATGGACACAAATAAACTGGAAAAAAGAATGAAAGATTGAAAAGGCAACCAGGCACCTCAAGTATTTACATCAAGATGATTGTATATTTGTATGACTAGACGATTTTGACACAGGAGGATCCCTTAAGCCAATTGGATGGATCACCCAATGTCTGTGTCTTTTCCATTGACCAATGCATGTTATTTATCTTCTACTTTAAGGACTATGCAAATTGCGTAAGTGATCAACCACATCATAAGAACTGCTGAAGCGTTGATTATCAGACCGCTGAAGAACGGTTCCTTGGATTTGCTGCGAGCTGTTGGGTGCAGGCTCAATCCCTTTTGTCTTGACTGTAAAGCAATGTCGCACACGAACACGGTGATTTCTCGTCTCAGTCGTTTTGCAGCCCCGCACCTTAACCACCAATATAACTTCCTTGTCTCTGTTGTCTTCACACCAAAAGTTTTGTGGAACACCATCAACAAACTCTTCCAGAGTTTGGAATTCATCGTGATGGACTGATACCTCTGCAATATTATTGGGTCTGATTATGCCAGCTAGTGGAGTTACCTGGGTCAAATGCAAGATTAATAAATAAGCCCAATTTTGAATCTAGATCCAGCAGAACATCTTAAGTTTCTCAAGTTCCATGTTTTTCTGACATAAATTGAAACATCGGGAAGAAGCATGTTTCAACTGCTCAAGGCAGTAGAAATTTTTATTCAAGGAAAAAGAAATCACCTCGAGCCATCGTGGAAAGCCAAAAGAACCTCTTGGACAATGATCTGCTGCTTCTCCACCCTCCTTAATAGAAGACTGACCTTCACAAATTATTTCAAATAAAGCCTCATTTTTCCCACACCTATTTGCAATACGCAAAATAGACATGTCCTGGTTTTGAAGGATTATGTTGTTTGTACTGACAATAGTTTCTGGGATTTTGCATAGTTCTTCAAGCATATATTTAATTTTCTCATTTGATCCAAGAATCTCGCCAAGCTCTTGCCTCCTTATTGACTCATCAACTCGAGCAATATCAACATTAAATATGCAGCGGACAGGCTTATGATCACTGTCCGTCACATCCATGCAAGCCTCATACCTATTGAACAGGAGAGGTTAGTAGCAATTTTTTTTTTTTTTTCTAAGGAAAAGAATAAAGAAACGAGCTGATGTATTAATATAATTATACTTGTGGAAAGCTGCATACATATACAAAGAGAGGAAGATTGAACGAGAACAAGTGCAGAGATCAAAATGCACCAGATATAATAGTCAACACCCTTACAGCTTTATATAAAATCAAAAGGGTTATTTTTGTCAGACTATTGGATCACATTCCCCTCCTATGCATTTTATGGACCTATAAAAGATTTAGTTGCCATCCAAAATGAATTATGACAAGAATGACATTAGGGAAAATGCCATCTAAAAATCTAAAATGGAATCATATATATATATATATTAGCCAAATCCTTAAAGAGAATTGGCTAAAATTGATATTAGCCAAATCCTTAAAGAGAATTGGCTAAAATTGAGACAAGTCCCTTTTTTTCTATTATTTTTTATACTACAGATACATGAATTAGGTAACAAAATCTTTTATTTTTGGTTGAGTATTTATGAAGAACATTTTCTATTAAAATTTTTATAAAGAATATTAAGGTTAATTTTTTTTTTTTTTTGATATTATTTATGAATACACAAATTGGGTTGAATAATCTTTTATTTTTGGCTGAGTATTTATGAAGAACAAATGTTTGCTTAAAATATTATTCTATAATTCTTTAATAATATTTACAAATATACAAATTGGGTTGCATAATCTTTTATTTTTGGCTAAGTATTTATAAAGAATGTTTTCTATTAAATATTTGTTGGTTGCATAAGAATATTTTTGGCTAGTTGACAATAATATATAGATTCCGTTAAATTATTTGAGACATCATATACAAAATATATGTGGGTGTGATTTGCTCCCTATAAATGTGCTGAAAGCAATCATGCTAGGAAAACTTACCTTAATATTGAAGAGACTACAGGACACTCTAAGCTGCACTCAGATACCAAAGCTGAGCGGCTATCACGGTATAAAATTCTGTCACACCAGGCAGGAATGCGCTTCTTTTCACCAGAATCATACCCTACAGACAGTTTACACACGATTTCAGAAGCTTTTGAGAAAGCCTTATAAAAATATAACCTAAGAAATCAACTCCATATGCCAATCACTTCAAAAATCTTTTCCCTTTCAGGTCAGGAGCTACTAACCATTTTAGAAGAAAAAAAAATGTCGGGAGCCAAGTTTCTAAGAGTGGCTAATATTTTAGGCAAGTAGTTAAAAAAAGCTTTTGTAAGTAGGACAATTGCTTATTGGAGTCATAAACAACTCAATTATTACCAAATAAGTCCAACCCGTTCAATCTGCATGCAAGTCCAAACCAATAAAGCAATGAAGTCTTTTTTTCTCACTCTTTTTAAGGTCCTGGGTCCCTGGCCAATACAGTTAAATCTAAAAAAGCATACATGTTCTAGTAAAACCAACCTGCTAAACCGGCTTGGTGCCTTTCAAACTTGTATGTGGGTGGAAATGTAATAACTGCTTCACTCATCCCTTGGAAGACATTACCAGATTTCATTTCCGCCCGGAGCTGATCCCTTTCTCTAAGCCAATCAAAGCATCTCTGAGAAATAAAGTCCCTTGCTTCGTCATAAGAGACACCATCAAGCCGATAATTGAAATCACCAAGAAATATGACCAAGTCAGCCTCAGATAACTCAGGCATCCCTTCAGCAGTTTGCGCACCAATAGCCTGTACACACATCATGCTTTATCACGCAAAATGGAAAAAAAAAAAAAAAATTGTACAAGAAGTAATCTAATGATTAAAATGGTGGCTTTAGCAATCAATATAATTACGTACATTTGTGCCACGAAGCATTTGAACAGCAGAAGAAGAACCAACTGCAACAGAAAGGACCAATGGCAAGCCAGATCTATAAACAAGCCAAACTAAATACATTGAGAAGGCAACTGAGCAAAACAAGAACAGGTACAGCACCGTACCAGCCACAGCATTGAAAAGATGAGTTGGTCGGCTGAATGTCATAGTCTGATATACATGACCAAAATCTGCATTGCGCCGATTAACTGCTTCTAAATGTGCTGCGAAGTGACAGTTAACAAAGCACATTATCCGGTCATACACTCGTAGCCTCAAACCAACAGCTCCCTAGTCAGACAATGTTAACATCAATCATCAGAAAAACCAACAATAATATATAGTCAATAATGACGTGTTATTAAGAACAAGAAACTGGTTTCAGATGAACTAAAGAATCTAGTTTTTGCATTTACACGTCTATGCATAAAAGGTAGACACATGCAACCTAGAGAACAGTTGAAACCTATTGGAAAATGATGCAGGAATCGCTATCTGACACTTCATATCAGAACCCAATTAGCAACACTTCCATCATTTTCAATAGCAGATAAAAGAAGTCTGTTTATTAAAACGATAACACAACTTTTGAAACAAAAAAAAGCATAGAATGTAATTAACTAGAATTCAAAACCGATCTTTCATTAATTTCCTCATCGGCTCATCCCATAAATAAAATTTGACCACATGATAGGTACAGCACCAAGCTAAAGATAACAGATGTCATCCCAAGTCAAAAATATTACAGTTATCTTAAATTTTTATTTTTCTATTTCTTTCAAGTATTAGCATCATCAGGATTGAGGGGACTTTATTTTTTCTTTGTTTTTTTCCCTCGCCCTCTTTTGGGTGGTGACAAGGGTGGGATAGGGAGCTTTACTGACATAAATGACAGTAAAGTGAAACATACTCATTTACTAGGTATTACAAAGTAAAAATCACTAGAACAGACTAGGAGAGGGATACCTTATTACCAATTGCACGCCCAAAGCCACATGGAACTGCTGCAGCATCTACATCACCGACATGAGCTTTAAGATTGTTTCTAACCCTAAAATACAACACTTCAACAATCATAAATGAGAAAGTCAATGAGGACAAGGGCCTTAAATAAGATTAAAGAGAAAGAAGTAGACACCTAAGAAAAGAAACAGAAAGACAAACTATATACATACATTACATAGAAGCTCAACAGCACATAGAAATTTAATTAGGCCATTGTTTTATATTGAATTTCAGGACGCAGATAAGCAGGCCCACCAGAGAGGAGGCAAGGCTAACCAGAATTGGCCTAATCATTACCAAGTGTAAAGAAAAAAAGATAGCCTCATTTAACATGAAGAACACAACACGATCAACTCGTTTCAAATATTATTTTTTAACAAAATGAAACCATTGAAATCAGACATGAAAACCCCCCATAAAATGTGAAAAGAGCTTAATTTTTGAATTTCTAAAATTCCATCAGAACTCAATTAAGGCCTTCCTAAGACATATACTCACCAGACAGCGATGAGCAAGCCTGCCAGCTGCCTAGAACCAACGCGTTCAAATGTTGATCCTTCATCCAGGGTTTTGCCTATCATATCCAACCACCACAGCCCGACAGAACTCCCTTCAAGTCCAACCTACAGTTGATGGGGGAAAAGGTTAATAAGAGGTGATAAGAACCAACTGAAAGGTTCATCAAAGATCACAAAATAGTACAAAAAGGAAAAATGAAGAAGAGTTCACAGAAAAATTTAATGCAATAACCCATTCATTTTGTTCAAAATAAGAATAATTTTCCTGGATAACAAGGGAGATAAATCATTCTTTCTATTTCTGCCCTTTTCTTTTGAACAGGGTAGATGCCACCCACTTTGTCGTGTATGTTTCATTTACTTTTAAGAAATATTCCTTGCCGCCAAAAAAAAAAAAAAAAAAAAAAAACCAATCAAAGAAAACTAATCTAAAGGTCCTTAAATTAGCATAATTTGAAAAAAAAAAAAAAAAAAAAAAAGTTGTCTGCCATAACAACATAACATGATGTCTTTATCAAAGAATAGCAACACAAATCTGTATTACTCTTTTTTTTTTTTTTTTTTAAAAAAAAAAAAAGGTATCGTAACACAATCGTGTCCAAATTCCACTTTATAATGCCTCTGAACAAAGCATGAAATTGGATCTTCTCTCACTATCTCTAGTGTGTAACAACATTCCCCGCCCATTCCCAACCCAAACCAAATAGGTACGCAATCTAAAACTTCTCTAATGATATCTAAATAGCCAAAACACTGTCTTATTTATCAGCTATTAAAGCTGTATTGCTTTTATCCTGGCAAATTCATTTATTCTTGACCCAAGCTTCTTGAGTTGTAAGTATCCATACTCCAACATTATAAAATCTACATTTGACGAGCGTTTCAAGATAACTTTTGACACAGTATGGAGTTTAAGAGTCTATATTTTCTAACAACAAATCCATATCGCACAATGTGACCTAAGGTTAAAAGAGTAGACTATATGCAATCTGTTCAAGTTGCACTTTTTTCAACTTACTTGGCAAGAGAAAAAAATAAATACTTACAGTCTCTTTAGCTGCAGACATTGCAAGAACACCAGCACCCATTTCAACTTCTTGCAACCCAACAACAACAATCCCAACATCTGAGCCCACAAAACTTAGCCAGGAAATAAGGGAGTCATGAGATGCTCTTCCCTGTCCAACATTCCAAGTACCAGTCAATATCTTTACATTTTCTATCCTTGTGTATAAAAATTCTTTGCCAGCCAATTCTGAACACAATGGGCTGTCAAGAGGTCCCGGAGATGTGATGTTCCATCCACGTATACCACCATGATTAGCCAAGGTGAAAATATAACCAGCTCCAATAGTCATTTCTATCACCGGACTGCTGTGAGCTACCCAGCCTCCAAGCAGAGTACCACCGAGGTCCAGTACTTGGACGGTTCCACTTGCATAACCAACCCATATTCGCGGCCCATATGTACAAAAACATTGAACAGCAAAAGAATGGTACTGAAACTCTTGTATACGATTGCCATTGCCATCCCACTGCACAAGTAAACCACTTGTACACCCAGTCCAAATGATTCCATCTATAGCCAACACCAGTGCATCAGTTCTCCGATTGTCATCTCCAAAGGCCCCCTTTGCTGCAACTCGGCGTACAGCATCTGCTGCTCCCATTATAGCATTGCGTGAGCGCTGAAAGAAACCAAAGGAACTCTGCATCTTTTCTTTTTTAGAACTAGAGATATATTCAACTGAAAAATCTTGTGCTGATGAAAATTCTACTCGGTTCTCAATCTGACCGTCTGTATTGAACACTTTTAACAACTCCCTTGTGCGAGCATTCCTGTGAAATTACAACTCCTAGAATAAGTTATATCCATAAACCTATAAAATTTGAACAAATTCAAAGAGATGAACCAATGCAATGCATGAAATACAAATTATAAAAAGATACATAGGGAGCATCATCTTTAGTCATTCATGTATCCCCTTCATTTTATGCACATATGGCATCACAAAATGAGTGCGCACCACACTGACGTAAAGGGCTAATAGCTAAGTGGCATATTGACAGTAATCAATGCTCTTCCATCTCAGCTGACCATCATTGCCTCTATAAGTGTACATCATGTGTGCTATGAATTAACCCAACAGTGGCCAAAGTTAATAGATGAAATCATATGGTGATGGTAGATTTTTAATCCAGCATGTTAGTCAGTGAACCAATTTATCAAACTCAATTACGGTAAACCCACAATAAACAGTTTCCTCTTATTTTTTTTGGCAATGATAAAATACAAAAAAAGATGATTCAAAACACCCAAAAGCAAACAAGGGCTATATTGAGGTTGAAACAAAGGAACAATGCTAAAAGTTAAAACATACCACAGGGCAAACGACTGATAACCAGCACTCCACACTTTTGCTCTAGAATTATCAGATAACAAGTACTTAACATCTGATGTGAATATGTTACTGAAACCGTTTACATTGAGTTGGCTCCGCAGGTCAATGTATGACCTCTCCACCATCAGAGAGGCCATGTGCCTTTCTTCATTTGTTAGAGAAAGAGCTTTTTCAATTGCTTCCCATGGCCATATTTTAATAATACCGCCTTCTAAACCCGACCACATGTCACCTGGACGAAACAAAAACAAAGTGAGGGAAGCAGAAAGCACAACGATCTCTAATCTAGCATTAAGAAAGGCGCATACTATCCAATTCCTTCTAATATGTTAAATCTAAAACTATTTCAGTAGGTTGTGCGCGAACATTAATCACTTGCACCACACTTATCAAAAAAAAAAAAAAATTAATCACTTGCACCACAGTTGTTACTGTTCTTACCCTATTTAACATTTCCAATACAATCATTTCATTTCTTATAAATTATAATAAAAGCACATTCACTCGGGCTATTAATCAAACAGAGCACAGACATACCACAAGACGTGATGGCCAACGAAAGGACCGGCCCCCGATGAGCCTGCCAAGACAGGCCCTCCTTAAAACGCCTCCTCCGGTCACCGTTCTGGTCCAGCATCGTCATCTTCCAGCCCCTGATCCTCCCATCCCGGTGCCCACTCCACACCACTCCGCTCGCCTCATCCCCAACCAAACACATGGCAGGCGAAGTCGACGCCGACTCCCGAAACGGCGCTGTATACTCATCCCCAGTCTTGAGGTCTCCAATTCCGGGCTCGTACAAGTCCTTGAAGTCCCAGACCCTAACCCCGTTCTCGCTCGCGGCCCACAACTGGGAGTCCGTGGCCGTAATGGTTCTCAAGAAGCAGGCAATCTGGGATTCTCTAAGAGGGTGGGGACGGAGCTCCAGGCAGGGCGGACGACCCGGGTGGACGGCGGAGCGGACGGGGAGCTTGAAGATCCCAGTACCACCGCCCTTGGCGACGAATTCGGGGAGAGAAGAGCGCTCGTTTTGGGGGCTGGAGGCGTCGTTGGAGAGCTTGCGGTCGAGGAATTGGAGCATGTAGTCAAGGCGCTTGGAGGTGGATTCAATGGACTTGGAAGACACGGAGTCGTATAGGGTTTCGTCGTCTTCCTCGTTGTCCGAGGAGGATGAGTGGAAATACCGGTCGACGTATGTTGGCGGCGGCGGCGGAGACGGGTTGAGAGGGGAAGAAGAATTAGTAGTACACAAGACGTCGTCGTCTAGGTCGATGAGCGGGGGATCCATGACAGTAGAAGCGAGAGAAAGAAGGTCGAAGAAATCGAGAGTGTGTTATTGGCGTTTGTGCTCCGACTTTCAGTTTGGGATTTAGATATTCAGACAATCAGACAAGAGAGTGATGACCGGTTGGTTAGTTGGCCGAGAGGTTACGAGAAGAGACGTGGTTGTGACTCTTTTTTTTTTTTTAAATAAAAATAAAAAATTTAACAACGTGATGGTCATGTCTTAACGCTTGATGATACTCAGACACCGTTACGTTGACGCATCTCAGCCATTCGCGTTTGCTTCTTATGACACGAGTCAACAGGCTATTCAATATTTGACAAAAATTTGTAAATGTAATGCTATATAATAATAATTTAATAGTTAGTTAAAATTGTCATATTAGCATTGTAAGGTAAAAAATTTAAAATATAATTTTTAATATTACACATTTATAAAAAGTAACAACTAAGACACATGAAACTCATCACTTTAAAAAACTATTGTTAAAACTTAAATGCCTTTGAGGTACTTGTAGGCAAGCTCATTATTATATGGGCCCTTCAATTTCAAAAACTATCACCGGTGTTACTTATGAGGAGTGTTACACATTTTAAATTTATTTTTCAAAATTTGATTTTCAAATAATGTATCACCATCTCATGAGATTTATTATTTTGAGAAGTGTGTCACAAACTCATGAGATTGTGACACATCATTTGGGAGCCAACTTTTGGGAAACAAATTTGAGATGTGCAGTATTTCTCATTACTTATATACATTCGGTAAACGTAGATGGTACTTTCATTCATGTTCTGTCCATCAAATTAATGGGATCCATCTCAATGCCTTTCAAAACGCGACACTTGTCCTATATGAGTTATTAATATTATTTAAAAAATAAAAGAGAACAAAAAAAATGGGAATAGTTTGACTGCCTCTTATTACCCATTTGAGGGTAATTGAACTACCTCGTGCCTTTGGAAGTGTTTGACCACTCCTAATTTGGCCAAAACCACCCCTCAATTTTATTTTTGTTGTTAGTTGGGGTTAGACCTGCCATAAGGAGTGGCCAAACAACCTTCAAATGGCGAATAAGCGGTTTAGCCACCTTGTGGTTGGGAGCCAAGTCACCTCTTTTTTTTTTTTTTTTTTTCCTCTTTTTGGCCTAGCTTGTACCGTATATTCCTGCAGCCCAATTGTTTACTTACAATTGAAAAATATATATACTTTTCGAAATCAGCACGTCTTTTTAGAATGGAATTGCTGTTAAAATCTAGAGAAGACAAGTTTTGTAAAGAGAAAATAAGAAAGGAAAGAAGAAGATAACACAAAAGCTAAGGTTACAAGAGAGAATAATATATAAGCAGGAGCACATCATATGAATCATGGAGTGAGATTTGGATTTATTGTGAACTTTAAATGCTGATGACGGACTTCATTCGTGAATGGTAAAGAAAGAAGGAAATTAGAGAAGATGTAATTATTGCTTTAGATTTATGAAATTTGGGCAGAGACTTTTAGCAGGAGATGGTGGTGGCGAAGAAGAGTGCAATGATTGATTACTGGACAATTGAAGCTGCAACAGGCTTTTGCATCCACTTAGGGCCAAGGAGTTTTTTTTCTTGTGAATTTTGGTCAAATACGAAGACGTTTGTAGGTAGAGTTAGGTACGAGTGAGATTGCATTCACATCAGTAATAATAATAATAATAATAATATAGACATTAGTGCAATTGTTCCACCGAAAGGAACAAAATATGAGTTACATCATTCAAATTCTCCACGATCCATCCATTTGGGTGGCAGAGTTTGTGTTGGACAAGTGCTTTAAATAATATATGTTTCCATATTCCCATGTTTCCAAATGAATCCGTGACCATATTTTACAGGGTATTCAATATTTCAATGAATGTAATTTTTCTAAATTTATTTCAACCAACTCAAATAGTCTTTATATGTCATCAAGCACCATGTTCTTTGAGTAGATCAATGCAACCAAGTTGTTTTAGCTGTTATATAATATGGCCAAGGCCCCATACGGGCCATACTCCGCTTTGGTATTGGGCCTACCAACAACTTCGGGATCTCTTGCTAAGAGTATAGTTAAATTAATATATCTCTCTTTTCCTTTCTTTTTTCTCAAATTAAATGGAATAAGTAGACTAATGTTAATGTCTTTCTTTTATCACTAAAAAAAAATTACGTAAATTTTAAAATTATTATTGAGCTTATAATTAATTACTATTGAATTTTAATTAAATAATAATTTTAAAAATCACTTTATTTTTAAAGTGATATTTATAAAATTACTCATGAGGAAGTGACATGCTAACTTTTTTTTTTTTTTCTAAGTACCATGTTAATTTATTTTTGACATGTCTACACAAGAGAAAGAAGAAAAATGATTCGAATTAATAACATTCTCTTTATAAGACGTGGTTCACACCGATTGTTTTATAAGGAATGAAAATAAAAAGGAAAGAGATGAAATCAGACACTTATTTAGAAAGATATTAATGCAATAAAATACAAAGCCAAATCTTCTACATGAATCAAAATAGGTAAGCGCTGGGATCTGGGTAAGGTTTTCTGTGCCTGCACATGGATTAGTGATAATGCTCTTTATCATTTTTCATGGGCCACGTGCACATAGTATTTTTGTGATTTTGGAGAGGGGGCCCATAAAATAAACGGGACCGACCAGGACAGACGGCCCTGATTGAAATTCGACAAGTGTAAGAATAATACGGAAACCAGAAGATAGGACCCAAAGAGGGACAACACTCAACAGAACAAGACCCCAACCTCGGGTGCCTTTACAGTCTGTCTTGATCTCCATCGTTGTGTGCATTAAAAACAATCGCAACATGTTGGGAAAATTGATAATTAATTGGTTATCAATTTTCCACCAGCCCTTTATGCGAAAGACAAGTTTGGAAAAAAAACACACGAGAACACACACCAATCACACACATACACAAATAGTTTACGTGGTTCGGCAATATGCCTACGTCCACGGGGCGTGATCCGGTCTTCTTCTTTACTATTGAGAAATATTGAGTACAATGGTACAAGCCTGAACCGCTCAAGTTTAATATCCCAAACCCAAGCCCTTAACCCCTTGTACACCCCACTCAACTGTCCTTCTCAAATACCCAGTAAAGAAAAACTCTCTACACTTTGTAAATGTCACAAAGTGCTCTCACCAATTTGAATTTTCGGATCCCCACTTAACCAAGGACTGCATGTCCTTTTATAATGGCTAATCACAAAAATAGGAGAACAATTTTAATCCAATTGCTACTGGGAAAACGAAACTATCATGAATACAAAGTCTTTTCATGATGAAGATAAGCATTGCAACCCACATGTTTATCCACACACGTTTTCTCCAAAAATCAAATTCCAGTTGTTCTTTGACTCCTTTTAAAACTAACCTTATCCTCTTATAGATAAATATGACTTGAGCCCACTAACTTGAATATTGATATTTTCCAGCAATTATCTTCACACTTACTGACAATTTGAGCCATTATCAACAATCTCCACCTTGGCGAAAATTTGGCAACCTCCACTTGAGACCTCAAGTCCGCATCTTGACCGATGCCCATCCCCACGCCCTGGGATGTGGTACAAAACACTGTCTACACCAACAGTAATAATTCCACAAGAATTATCATGCTCCACCATAAAGAGCACATGCACTTAGAATTAAACCATTCTAAGAATTTTCATTTTCGGCACATGTCGAAAAAATCCTGCTGAAAAATATGGTGCAACTTCCATGTTTGGTTCCCCCGGAAGTTCATCAGCCATCGACACCCTTTTCCACCACATACCCAACATCAAAAAACCAAACCAATGTCTCGTATGCAAATGTGGACCCGCTAATAGAACACATCCATTATCCTGACATTTTTAGCGGTCATGCCAGAGGATGTACATGCCCTTATCAAAGAACATCATCATCCCTCTCTGTAACGAGAGAAATAATATTAGCGTTTTTGGAGCAATCTGCCAAACCTGCTCCTCTCAACGTTTTGTGTAGCCTAGATTGGATGTCCTTGACTTGTATTTGCCACAAGCCAAAGTTCATTCTTCCGTCGAACCTTTCAATCCCAAACTTCAAGGACTGCATTTCTTCTTAACGAGTAGAAATCCGCAACCAAGCTCTGATACCAATTGTTGGGAAAATTGATAATTAATTGGTTACCAATTTCCCACCAACCCTTTATGCGAAAGACAAGTTTGGAAAAAAAACACACGAGAACACACACCAATCACACACATACACAAATAGTTTACGTGGTTCGGCAATATGCCTACGTCTACGGGGCGTGATCCGGTCTCCTTCTTTACTATTGAGAAATATTGAGTACAATGGTACAAGCCTGAACCACTCAAGTTTAATATCCCAAACCCAAGCCCTTAACCCCTTGTACACCCCACTCAACTGTCCTTCTCAAATACCCAGTAAAGAGAAACTCTCTACACTTTGTAAATGTCACAAAGTGCTCTCACCAATTTGAATTTTCGGATCCCCACTTAACCAAGGACTGCATGTCCTTTTATAATGGCTAATCACAAAAATAGGAGAACAATTTTAATCCAATTGCTACTGGGAAAACGAAACCATCATGAATACAAAGTCTTTTCATGATGAAGATAAGCATTGCAACCCACATGTTTATCCACACACGTTTTCTCCAAAAATCAAATTCCAGTTGTTCTTTGACTCCTTTTAAAACTAACCTTATCCTCTTATAAATAAATATGACTTGAGTCCACTAACTTAAATATTGATATTTTCTAGCAATTATCTTCACACTTATTGACAATTTGAGCCATTATCAACGCAACAGACATGCCGACACACACGTTTTTTGTTTAAGCTTGAGAAGCTTGAACACTTGCCCATCCAAACCCCATCCACCCCGCATTCCCCAACTCCATTCATATATGATATAGCTGGTTAGGTAAGGTAGCTACCTGCTGTTACTAACTGCCACTATTGTGGAAGTTTGCACATTCAATATTCACTTTTCTATTCTGATCTTAATATCTTTTAGTGGGTTTGTGTAGGAAGAGGGGTTTTGTGATGGGGAAGATGGTGCTGGTGTTTGTGTTGTTGTCGTTGGTCCAAGTGCTTGCTGTAGATGCGGTTGATAGGGTGAAGATATGGCCAATGCCCAAGTCGGTGAGCCACGGACACGGGAGTCTGTACATGAATAAGGATTTTGAGCTCAAGACTGAGGGGACCAAGTACAATGATGCTTCTGGGATTTTGAAGGACGGCTTTTCACGGCTGCTCCATGTGCTCCAAGTTGCTCATGTTGTCGATGGCAATTCTTCTGCTGCAGATACTTCGCTTCTGCTTCAGGGTCTCCATGTCCTTGTTTTCTCACCGGATGATGAGGTACTGTTTCTTTTCTTTTCATGAATTGGTGGAACTGCTAGCTATGTTTTTTCTGTTAAGGTGTTTTTTTTTTTTTTTTTTTTTTTTTTTTGTTTTCATTTTATTCTGATATGACATTTTGTATCACCCAAAAGCAAACTATTACCCCAATCCAAATTATAAATTTGGTAAGCTTTGAGAAGTATTTTGGATTTTGGACATTTAAAAAAAAAAGTTTTTGAAAAACGTATAAATTGAGAATTGATTTTTAGTAGGGATCACATATTTTTGAAAAACAAAAAATTGAGAAATAATATTATAGAATAAAAGAAAAACATGTTGTAATTATTTTTTTCTACACCGTTGTGGTGATATGACGGCCTGACGGCCATAGCAACTACCACGGGCTGTTAAATGGCCCTAGCGGCATACCACTGGGCTGCACACGATGGCCACCCGCCACGCGATGCCGCCATCATAGGTCAGGCGGCCTGTAGTGGCCACCCCACTGTCTTTTTATTTTTATTTTTACATATAAATAGGAGCCTCCACATGTGTGTTAAATGTGAGAACGACATCTGAAAATTAGTTTAAATAACTGATATTTGAGAATAATTTTCGACCTTTTAGAAGCCAAAACTGATTTTGAAAAGTTTGCCAAACAGATTAATTTATTTTTCCTGCTTAATCACATTTCTCATCTAAAACGAGTATATTGAAATGAAAATCATGGTCACGCCCAAATCTGCAACTTCAAGGAAATAGATAAAGAGAGAGAAAGCAATCAGAAAAAGGCATTATCCCGTGCCAAATGCTCGTACAAGAACATTGGAACACAAGTTCTCGATAAAGCAAACCCACATAAAAACACTAATTTGTCTTAATTTTTTTGATTCTGTCTTTTATTTTCTCTTCTCCAAAACAAGCAACCCCAATTAACTTTTCGAGCGGAAGTGATCAGAATAATTTGGACAATTTTTGTGGTTCAAACTTCCTCGACTTGTTTGGTTTTTCCTCTTTTGGGTAGTAATTTGGGAGACAAATTATAGCTTCCATAATCCAAGTTCATCTCTCTTTCCATAGCTTCATTGAGTTTTGGTTTACCTGTCTTTATAATTTAAAATGCATCAAGCGTATTTTCTTTGTTGAAATTTCTTGTTTAATATATGCTCTTCTTCTCCATGCAGTTACAATATGGTATTGATGAGTCGTACAAGTTATCAGTTCCTGCATCTGGGAAGCCTGTTTTTGCGCATCTCGAAGTGGGCGGAACTAATCATTTTTCTGCTGCTTAGCTCCATATGAAGTTTAATTTCTCATATGCATTGCTGTTGATGATTATAAGCCTTTTTTGACACCTGCTTAAAAACTTGACAATTATGCAGTTTTCTCATGCTACTTTTGAGACTTCCTCACTTAAAAATGTGTAATGAACTCTGTTTTAGACCTTTTAACATATTTAATTAGACTCACAAAAAGAGTTCTTGAGATAAGCTGTAACATATTGAGAATTACCTTGACCTATGTATTAAGGATATTGACAGGAGTGCCTTTCTTTAAGAAGGGAAAGCGACAATAATCAGTCATTCTTTGTCAATTATGCCGTGCCATTTCATATCTCTCTAAATACATGCTGATACATTTCAACATAGGAGAAAAGCTTAAAATATTTATGTTACCAAAATAAAATTTCCCCCCATTGAGCTAATATGTCAAGATGTAAAATTAACAGTTATTGAAAGAATCTTCAAACATATTGCATATTTTGGCCACAGATCTGTATTGTCAACGTGCATACTCATTTTTTCATTTAGAAAGCTAAGCTAATAATTTTGTAGAACTAGTCATGACATTTTGTTCCACATTGAATATACTTGATAAAGTGAATCACCTCTAATTTGTCAATTCTTGTGTGATAGTTTCTAAATTTTCCACAAAATAAATGGGGGAAAATTTTAGTTGGACACCATAACAGGTGTTGTTGTCTAACATGGAAATATGTTCTCTGCTCAGTAGCCTCAAATGAGATGACTAAAATTCCATGATTTGTTTGTCAATGCCTGATGCTCTGAAATGTGTTCGTGTGCTTGATGTCACATGGAAGCCAATATATTACATTGTAGCATAGGTCATGTCTGTAGCTTTTGATTGGTGTATGGTTTTCTGATCAGCTCTGTTATATTATGAAATGATGCAGGCACAGACAGTTTATGGGGCTTTACATGGGCTTGAGGTTATGTGCTGTCGTTAATGACACTCCAAAATGTTGCTCCTTTTGAAGTTTAATTATTGACCATATGTAAAAATAGTTTTTTTTTTTTTTTTTTTTTTTTTTTTTTTTTTTAAATTTTTTTAATTTTATGGATGACATATTGCAGACATTCAGCCAATTATGCCAATTTAACTTTACAACCAGCGTAATTGAAGTTCCTATGGTCCCATGGACTGTTATTGATCAGCCAAGATTTTCTTATCGGGGGCTTTTAATAGGTTAGATGCTCTTGTGTACTCCTGAATTGCCAGCTTACAAAATTTGCTGATTGTTGATCTGTTTTTTTTATTTTTTATTTTTTTAAAAAAATTTTTAATTTTCTTAAGAATATAATCTTTGTATTTAACAATATTTAATTCCTATTTTCTACTTTCTTCTTTTAAGATTATAATGTGCATATTCAACAATCTTTGACTCCTGTAAATTTTAAAGATTAAACTTTTCATATCAAGGATTATTTTATGTCTTAGGCCAGGATTAGATGGATATACTCTGGGAGTATCTGTGCTACGAGAGTGGAAGTCCTTGTAAAACATGTGCTGTAACTATTATTTGCGATGGGTTGCTTGGCTTGCAGTTTTAATGCATACAAGTCTCAGCAGTGAATCATTCCTCCTTCTGGCCAGTTTTGTATCTTTGTTTCCATTTGTGTACTTGTATGGTTTTTGCCTTTTGAGTCCTCATTATATTTGGCAAATTCACACACTGATCGCATATGATAGTTTTCAACATTGGACACATTGTTTAAGTTTATAGGAAATGATGAATTTAACCATTTAATTAATACTCCAACACTCACTTTCACATGAGGGCTCAAACTTTAATCAATAAGTGAGGCCCAACACACAAAATATTGAATTGAAATGAGTTGTGAATTATGGAGATAGAGTTCGAATTTAAGACCTCTCTTATGATACCAAGATAAATCACTAGATATTCCTAAAACTTAGGCTTATAAAAAATTGTGAATTTAATTATTTAATTAATATTCCAACATTTCGTTAAATTTCTCTACTTTCATTTCAGTAATCACAACTTGATGCTTGTAGACTTGTAGTTACAAATGCCAGTGTGCCTCAAATTGAATTATTCTAGTATATAATCCGCTTTTGTTTCATGAAATTATAATCACACTTAGTTATTCGCATATGCTAGGTGATCTTTTGTTCTTTCCCACACCCCTTCTACATGCTTTCATTTTTACCTTTTTGGAATATTAGGGTTCAAAATCAATGTTATTACGAGATTGTGTTCTGAATAAGCCAGTATTCTTCTTAGTTGATATACATATGTACAAATTTGAATGTTGGGGTACGTTATCAGAACATGAAATAAGTAGATTTGACACTTCCTTCTGTTTATTGACATTTTGTAGTAAGAAAGAGAAATTTTAAATTCATGTTTGCTGACTTGAAGATGAAATTGGTGCAGACACATCTCGACACTATCTGCCATTGCCAGTGATAAAGAATGTTATTGATTCAATGGCCTTTGCGAAGCTGGTATGGACTGTATAATCCGGGGCAGGCACTTTTCAATTTATATTTGTTAACTGTGCTTAAGAAGACAAAACTCAAATTTGCAACTGTTTCTATGATAAAAATTTCATGCAGTTCCGCATCATAGCATATCGCTGGAAATGTTCTTGGACCTTTGCTTGGCTATATTTTATAATCTTGAGCAAGTTTCATCATATTTTCTGTGAGCTGATATGGAACCACCAAAGCTTCACCCTTGTATTCTGGAACCAAATGAATTTCAACGTGATAAAGGGCTTGACAAATATTGGCTTAGCACAATCTTGTTTCTCATTTGGGTGGACCAAACTATTAGCATATTGGCTTCTTTAAGTAGAGTGGTATTGTTGTTAAACTCTGTAAGAACCAGTAACATGAACATCATGTCACTACATATTGTTGCCAGCATTGTGGTTGTTGTCATTAAATAGCTTGAAGAAGAGAGGTAGATGACCCTTATATGTAGAAATGCAAGGGCATGCCCCAGTGACAAGGGGTAAAAGGGTTTTTTTTTTGTAGGAATCAGGAAAATTTTGTATTTCTTCAATTATGTGCTGAATTTGTGGTCTGCTTCAATCAATGCAGAGAAATGTAGGAAAACATACCATTACATCAGTCCTAGAAAAAAACAAAGAAATTATCTTCCTCAATTACTGTAAATATCCGTGGCAAGTTTGGTGGATCTAAATTGAAGTTTTACTTGGCATACATTTTTCCCTTTGATTGGTGTGAACAACTCATTACTTTTATGCAGTACTACACATTCGCCAAATTGACCTATGTGCTACAATTCTTTCCCACTTTCATGCAGAATGTGATGCACTGGCACATTGTAGATACACAGTCTTTCCCTTTGGAGATACCTTCATTTCCAAAACTATGGGATGGTGCATATTCAATTTCAGAACGATATACATTCGCTGATGCTGCAGAAATTGTGAGGCGAGTAATTTTCGCCTTGATTTCACTATCTAGATATTTATCATCTTCTTTATTTGTTTCTTCTAATATATTGATTACTTCTATTCGCAGTTATGCTCAAAGGCGAGGGATCAATGTTTTGGCTGAAATTGATGTTCCAGGACATGCTCTCTCATGGTAGCTATCACCTCTTTCCGATCTCATTGCAGTCTATTTTCAGTGTAAAAAAAAATGAAAGTTAAAAGAAACCTTTCCTAACCAAGTTACTGATCCCTGATAATTACTCTGTAAAACTTCCCTAAGTTTCATTGATTGTAACTCTGGCCTAATGTAACTACTGAACATAGAATTGCTAGCAGCAGCTCAAAAAGTTTTTATAGCTCTCTAACATACTTCTTAGAAAGACAGTTTAGCTCTGATCTGAGTTTGTGGAGAATTTCATATTAACTTTTGGAACCCAAAGGAGCAGTGTAAAGAAAGAAGTGTAGATCCCAGAAGATCTCTAGATGATTATACCCTTGGCTTTGGAAAAAATCTGATCATTGTCTTTTTTGTTTTGGTTAGACTGTAAGATCAAGAAAGTTATATTTTGAAGAAGGGAATCTCGTAACCTAAGTTTTGTTGAGTTGAATTTGTTCCCCAATAATAAATATATTTCTTAATTCCCGAGTGATTTTTCTCACTGTCATTGACAACTCAAACTGGGAAAGTTCTATAATGATGAGATTATGAGAATTTGTATTAGAGCATTGTTGCATGAGTTGAAACAACTACTGAGCTTACACCACCCTAAAGTATTTACCTAACCAGAAAAAATGAAGACACCATTTTAGAGGTGTTAATGTTATGACTTATAAAAGGGAGGTAAATCTTGTAAGTACTCGAAGTACGATCAGCACATGTAGAACTTTCCTAAAAAATGACAATATTGGTGGTTTTCAGAGACACATGCGTGTAAGTGCATATGTTACACACACTTTACTACCTAATTAAGGTGCATATTGAATGTCTACAAATTTATTGTTCTTTCTTTTCTTTTAAAAAAATAGCCCAATGATGTTATTAGGTTCTTATATTTGTCATGGCCCATTGAGGTCTAGAGATGAAATGCTTTTGTAATGACATTTCACTAAGTATCTTGGAGCTAATGGTTTAAATCTGTAGGGGAATTGGCTATCCTTCTCTGTGGCCATCAAAGGAATGTCAGCAGCCACTTGATGTCAGCAATGAATTCACCTTTAAAGTCATAGATGGAATTCTTTCAGGTAATTTCACAATTTCCTCTTGAAAATGCAAAACAATTCTCCCCATTAAGCAAATGGCACCTTTGAAAGCATAATTTTTTTTTAATGCTATTGTTAAAATGGGAAATAACTAATGTTGCTTATAGCTTTTTTTTTTTTTTTTTTTTTTTTTTCAGATTTCAGTAAAGTTTTTAAGTTTAGATTCATTCACTTGGGAGGTGATGAGGTTGATACAAGTAAGTTCAATGATCTAATATGTCATATTATTGGGTATTCCTGTTCCTTTTAACCTCTTCCTTTTATTCTCTACTTATTAGTTGAGATAGCAGGATTTATTTTAATGAACTTGGGAATTGTAGGAATTCATCATGGAGCTCTTTTTCCTTTTGCTTTTTCTTCTTCTTATTCTTCTTTTCTTTTTTCTCTCTCTTATTTATTTATTTATTTATTTTTTTTGTGGGGGGTAATGCGCACTTGTCAAACATGCTTGCTAACTTTTTCAATCCTTGGCATTGAAGTGTTCAGTTGACCAAGCTGGGAATTTTCTCTTGGTTTGGATGAACAGAAAAACTGTTTGGATGCAAGAACTAGAAATAAAGAGAATGTGACAAATGGTATCATGATCCTCAAAGAGAATGTGAAACTAGATCCTCAAGTATCATAGATACATGAGGCTGGCTTTAAAGTGAAAAATTGACATCTTAAAAATGTTATGGTACATAAGTTTTGTGAACTATTCTCTCAAATAGAATGAGTTTCATTTTAAGTTTATAATACAATTTAATTTTTCCATGGAAATATAATGTTTTCACTAAAAACCCTTTCTTGTAATTGAGCGGTGAAGAAGTTCTTATTATCTGTGCTTGTCAAGTAGCACCATTTGTTTGTTCTCTCTGTTCTAATATTTTCCTTTTTTTTTTTTTTTTAATGTAAATAATCTCGTAGCTTTAGTGCTGCCCCTGGAGCACCAAAAATCCTTTTAACTTCTTCAGAGAGCATCTATATCTTTTACAGAAGTCTGATAATGTTTTTATTTAAGTTGCTTGGACATATTCCTGTTGAATGTCATTCGTGATTTTCCAACAGTATTGATGCTGAGAATGCATGCACCTGTATCTGTAAGAAAGATACAACCATGCGAGAATCCAGTACACTGAATTTTTTGTTGATGCACAAATATCAAAGGTATATCAAACTGCAACAGCAATTGTAGAGACACACAATAATGATGGCATCACTTGGATGATAGCTATCTGCAACACTACAATTTCAGACTTCTTCACTCTCTGTTATCTTCTTCTTATTGCTACCTTTGTTTCCTGAATTCCTAGATCAATTAAGTATAAAATCTTTTTGCTTCCTTTGTTTCCTGAATTTCTAGATAAAGTATAAAATCTTGACGTTAATGTTTGATTAAAATTCTCATTTCCAAAAGCTGTGTTCCCCTTCTCCCGGTGTAGTTATTCAATAAGAAATGACTATTTTCTCAAAGAATCAATTTTTCTGTCATCTTTCATAGTATTTTTAGATTTATTTGAAGCCTTTAAAAGTCTAGAATATATACCAAGTTCATAAATTCTATTGAATTTTCGGCTTAAAAGTTCTCTTTGTGGAGGTAAAAAGGTTTGAAGGGCTCTCCTATTATAAGATTGATTCTAATGGCTCAATATGTATGCATATACCATCTCTATGCAGAGGTTATCTTACAAAATATGCATATTGTGCAAAACTTATACTCTTTTCCAATCATATGATCCTAATTAAAACAATTCCATTGGTTCAGCAAAATATGTTAGACTCGGATGTTGTTTGCATTTGTTTTATATTATATGTCTTTCGTATCATTACCTATCTATATTGGTGATTTCATTATCTGGTTTATAGATACTTGTCTTGAACTTGATAAGTTAATGATTATTTAATGACACAATTGATTAAATATCCATTTCAGGTTGCTGGAGGGTGACTCCTCATGTAAGAAAATGGTAACAATCTTAATATCTAACTTATCCATTCTCTATATCTTCAAGTAAATTAGCTGTCAATATACTTCCTAGTTGGAATAACTGGCTTTTGAAATCATTTCCGATGCACTGATTGCACAAGTGCTGGAAGTTCCCTGTATAGTTCCCACATATTTAGCGCTTAACTGTAAAGAATGTGAACCTACTTCATGGTAGAAACTTTAACAGTCTAAGAAAGGGCTTTCATATGATAATTTTATTTCTGAATCAAGTTAACGTTATTAGGCTTGGAGAATCCATAAAGTTGCCACAGGGCTTGATAATGAATCTTATCTGGACAGTCTGATGGGATATATAGGGTTCAGGGATTCAGCTCTCCTCCAGTCTTTATCCTCTGGTATACCACCCGTTTTCTTAATATTTCGGTCATGTCAGTATTATATATGGTTGACTAGGAAGCATGGATATATACTTTAAGAAGTTTCCCTATCCAGATATACAGTCATACAGATCCCCAATGTGAGATAAATTGGGATATTGGTAAATAAGAAAATTATTCATTTTTGGTGGATGGGGTTTACGTATAAAATATAATATTGGTGTCTTAGAAAGATAGTGTTAGGGAGAAAAACACCAAGGGAGTCAAACAAGAGTAAGTTAATATATATATTAGGACACCACTTCTAGCCCAAAAGCCTAAGCTAATGGGCTTGGGTCCGTTTAGGTATATTAACTACTCTTTTTCTTTACGCTTTCTCAATGTGGGATATAAACCTCACAAGTGCATATATAACAAATTTCCTTCTCACTTGTGAGTCTCTTCCACATTGACCCAATTTTCCCTTTCACAAGAGTGTCACTCGTACTCTAAGAGAAATGACACTCTTTTATAGGAGTCAAACCAAACGCGTCAAACTAAGACATTCGCGTCAGCCGCAACAGAAGTTAATATGGCTCTAATACCAGTTGTTAGGGAGAGAAACACCGAGAGAGTCAAACAAGAATAAACATATTAGGATACTGATTCTAGTCCAAAAGCCTAAGCTAATAGGCTTTAGTCCACTTAGGTATATTAACTATTTTTTTTTTTTTTTTTTTTTTTTTTTTTTTTCTTTTTATACTTTCTCAATGTGAGCTAAAAATCTTACAAGTGCATACACAATAGTTAGAAACTTTCACAATCCTAAATTTTTATGAGTATCAATTACGAACCTTGGATTATGTGTTTTGTTATATAGCTTTTATATTACTTTCAAGTTCCATCATCTATACATATTTTATGACTTTTGATGTTTTTAAATTGTCTTTTATCCTAAAAACTAGCATAATATATATTCAAAAGTATTTTTCATATATTAATTAACAAGTGAAATCCTGTTTCATATTCTAGATTTGACATATTTTCGTGTCTATATTGTATGGTATTGTATCTGTATCCTGCATGTGTATTGGGACTGATATATGGTTGATATGTACACTCACATATACATATATAATATCCATGATATCCATTATTCCGTGAAATATCTTATAGAAAGTAACACTCAACCTAATTCTTACAAGTGGGTCATTCTTTTCCACATGTATCAATAAGTTTTGATAACTGCATTGTTATTTACTTGATTTACATAAACATGCTTACCTTTCATGGTGTCCTTTTATTTGGGTTGTACCAACCACCAGAAGCCGCCTTCTAGAATAGCTCATTCACTTAGGGTATCTAACACCATACCATTATTCAGCCTTGAAGATTGTCATCCTGGTGCTATCTTTAGGATATTTTTTTTAATATGTTAAATTTTGATATCATATTCTTGAAACTTATATTCGATTTTAATTTCCTTGTCTCAAGAAGGGCATGGAAAACTATAGTCAATATTTATTGTCCAAGAGACATGCTAGAGATAGCCTATGACGCTTTTGACAACCTTGATGTACAGGTTAACTAAACATCGTATGAATGAATCTCAAGCTTATCAATACTTCGTCTTGCGTGCACAGAACATAGCTTTGTCCCATGGATACGAACTTGTTAACTGGTATGAAGCGTACGCATAAGGTTGTATAGGTAGTTTTGTAGTGTTTTTTTTATTATTATTATTTTTTTTTTATATCTTATTCACACTTCTCTTTGTATACTTCCAGTGTACTTTGGGGCGCCTACGCTTTTAATAAAATCAGTTACTTACTTATCAAAAAAAAAGTCTTATTCACACATGAAAAATTGCAGGGAAGAGACTTTTAACAACTTTGGCAATAAATTGAGCAGAAAGACTGTGGTACACAACTGGTATGTCCTCCTTTGCACGATTTAATGTTGGAGGTTCCTGCATTATTTACTACTATAATTGGATATTGTGTCATGATGCGCATTTTCATTCTGTAAAAATTCAGAAGAGTACTGATCTAGTTTTAAATTTCAAGATACAGATTAGGGAAACAATTATTGAAATTCTTCTACTATAATTTTAATGGAGAATAAAATACAAAATTAGGGTATAAAAACAACACATATTTCTCATTATAATTAAGCATTTTGGCTTCAAACCACATCTAAGATCCATCAATGTTGTCTTTTGTTATGAACTATGTAATTATTTATTGTTAAGGAGGGAGTCCCATCAGTTGGGTGTTGGCCTGGTTAAGATATATGTACTAATTGGGTCTCTTCATCTAATAGCTTAAGATATCCAGGGTCTTTGATAAGTGGATGTAAGAATTTATAAGGTCCAAACACAAAATGCCTGTTTTATCTAGTACCAAGTATACAAACGTATATGCACTCGTGTGTTTACATTACGTATGGATTTATGCACTTATTTGAGTAAAACTTAGAGATAGAAATTATTTTCCCTGGAAATGTGGATTTTCTTCAAGCTACTCCAAACTTTTTAGCTGTAATGAAATCGTATTGAAATTTTAAAGGAACTTGTTAAATAGTTATACTTCTTGGAAAAACTTAGAGATAGAAAATTTTGGTTCTTTGATTTTCCTCGCAGGCTTGGAGGCGGTGTTGCCAAGCTCGTGGTTGAAGCGGGGTTAAGGTGCATTGTAAGCAACCAGGACAAGTGGTATTTGGATCACTTAGATACCACATGGCAGCAGTTCTATATGAATGAACCACTTACAAATATCACAAACCCCGAGCAACAGAAATTAGTCATTGGCGGTGAGGTATGCATGTGGGGCGAGCACATTGATGAGTCAGATATTGAACAAACCATATGGCCACGTGCTGCAGCAGCTGCAGGTACTTATTTCATGCCAGTTTCTATTAAATTCTCAGTATCTTATGTTTCGCATTCCATATGACTACAAGTAATATTTGAGACCCAGGATTGAACAATAATAATGTGGACTAATTGTTAGATCAGATATAGTAATGGTAGTTTCCTTGCATCGTGACAGTCTTTTAATTGTATAAGCTTTTGTGGAAGCTAAGAAATTGATGAAAAATGGGACCACAGTGCTTTTTGAATCTTAACTTCTTCATTCTCTAATAAAAAATGGATTTTTTTTAGAATTGTTATAAAAAAAAATATCATTGTTAAATTGCCAATTTTTCCAAAACTTAAGCTATTACAAAATGGTAAATTTAATCATTTAATTAATATTTTAACACTCTCCTTCACGTGTGAGCTTAGACTTCCTCTCAATAATAAATAAGGCTCAACATGTACGTTGAATATTTAATTATATTTTATTAAAAATGAAGGTAAAGAGTTTGAATTCAAAACCCTTCTCTTATACTATGTTAAATCACCAGTTGTTTCAAACATTGAAACTAATAGGAAATTATAAATTTGGTTTAATTAATATGCCAACAATTATTGATCACATCCATTGGAGGTAAACCTATCCTTCTTTTTCATTATTAAGTAAAACCATCCAAAATCCATCTGATGTCAGTATGGCCACGTATTATTGTCATGGTTTGTAGGATGCCTGTGCAAATTGGCATTCCAAGGTGAGGCATGGCCTCACTCATGCCTGGGTTACAGAAACATGCCTTAGCTTTGGATGCTTGTTTTATTACAATCTATCATCAGCTATGCCTATATATATGGGATGAACTTACAGGTAGTCATTACTAATGTTAGTAGTCTATGGACCAATTAAATCTTCAGAATGATAATCTAGCCTTTGCTGGAAATATCATCCCTCATTTCTAAGCTCACAAGTAACCTTGTTGTAAATATCCATAATATTTCTGTGTTGTAAAAATTTTGGCAGCTGCAAGAGTGGCATGTCTATGGGGTATTGTTGCACTAACCATTTATATCAAAGTTGTCACTGACAAATATATATATATTTTTAATGTTGATCCCTTTACAAATGAAGAGCGGTTATGGACAAGTTATAACAAGCTGGCTAAGGATCCGAGACAAGTTACTGGAAGGTTGGCACATTTCAGGTGTTTGCTGAATCAAAGAGGAGTTGCGGCTGCTCCTTTAGCTGGACCAGGCAGAGTTGCTCCTGAAGAGCCAGGCTCCTGCTATTCTCAATAGCATGCAAGACAGGACACATCTTTATATTAATTCTTAGAATAACGAAAGCTCCTGATAAAATCAGGTAGTGTTTTTTTTTTTTTTCCACGTATACAATATATATACAAGCTTCAAAAAGGTCGATGATTCATTGTAAGGCCATGTCTCTTTGAAACCATATGTCTCTTTAAAACAATAGAATGTGCATGCCTACATTAATGAAACCATTCTGTTGTTTTACCCTTATAGTTGATGCTTTCTGGAATGCCCGTACATATGTTTTCTTAATCTTAAAATTAAGAAAAGAATGTCAGTGAAAGAGTCTAAGCGAGCATGATTTTGGCAGGCAGGAAAAAGAATATAGAAAGGAAAAGATCTATAAAGACATAAAAATGGGAAAGTGCTGAGAAAAATAAAGACAGGTTAGCATCTAACTCATGATTCATCAGGCAAGTCTAGCAATCAAATACTAGTGTGGTTTTGGTTGGGAAAAAGGTCTTGACAATCTAACAGCTGTTCAAGTTGACTACAAAGTCTTAATCAGTCATCACCAATCAGCTGGATTCAAAATGTGAAGAAAAAAACTAAATCAGATTGCTGCGAACACCGGGCGTTGAATCTTTTACGGAAAAAAGCAAGTGTATACATATGTAAGTCTCGATTGTGAATGAACAGAACAGATGTTGATTTTATACAAACAAGAAGATTAAAGTTATACAATACGGAACAAAAATCGAAACACAAGGATTATTGCATCGATCTCTGCATATATATCATGGCCTCCACGGTGGTGGAGGTGATGGACTCTGTGGGTATTGTGGTGGAACTGCTGAAAAAATGCCATTGGTGTCAATGCCATTGCCAGCAGTGCTGGTCAGGGATACAAGTGCAGCAACCAGTCCAGCGTTTCCAGCCAAAGTAGGCTCGGTGTAATTGTAATTGGTGCGCACATCATGGAACTGGTCAAACTGATCAGGCCCTCCAACCATGGCTCCTGTGATGTTGTTAGGGTTGGGCTTCTTGCTGTCCTGCCACTGCCATCCCACTTTGCATGAGTAATATTTGTGGTCATTGGGTGTTGATGCGCCCCGGTGATGGATGTATTTAGGGAACTTGGCGCCATACCCCGCAACGTAGCTCATGTTCATGGGGTTTTTACCTAGAATATAGTCCATCTGCATGTAGAAAAAGCAACACACAAATTAATGCACGCTAACATATATGAAAAGCAGATCAAAGACACGTACACTACACCGATCGGTCATGCTAAATGAAAATGAAGAGATGATCGAAGATGCACCTGGGAGGTGGCGAAGTTTCGAAGAACATCCGATGAAACATAATTGGGGCCGCAGTTCCATCCCGGAACACCAGTGGCATTCAAATAATCAACAAATAGAGATGCCAAGAAAGCAGTATTAGCCACGTACTGCAGATTCTGTGCCTTTCCACGACTCAACATGATCATTCCTCCTGCAAGTTAATTTCTATATATATTAGTCATGCATGCACAGCCCTTAATAATCAAATTAATTAATTACTCGATGCTAGCTAGCTAGCTAGCTGCAAGTTTCAAATTAAGTACATTCACTAGCTAGCTAGTTCAAAAGAGGAATGCTTCTATGCATTCTCCAGACCATCTCCAGACCATCTCCTCTTAAATTTTTTTATTTTGAAAAAATCAAGATGCACTTGGAAGAGATGGTGGGGAGATGGTATTGAGAATGAAAAGAAGAATATCTCATGGAGACAGATGATTAATTAATGCAATTAATTGAAGGTAGCTAGCAGTAGCAGATAAATAAAATTAGAGATTATTAATTAGAAGATCACATATATATATATATATATATATATATACGTACATACATACCACGTGTCCAGTTGAAGACATGGAAGGAGTTAAGATAAGAGCACATGTTAAGACCAGTGACATTATGATACATCCGCAACATGTCCTCGTAAGGGTAGCCAGGGTTCAAGAATATCCTGAGCCTTGTTAACAATAGCATGGCCTGCGGTAACTTGTTATCCCAACTTGGCACGCTCAAGTCTGGAGTCATGTAAAACGCTTTGGCATTCCTAGGAATCCCTTCGTTGGTTGCCAGGGAAAGATAGGTTTTATTTCCAGTGGCATAGTACAGCCATGCAGCTCCCCACATGTACTCGTCGTAGTAGCCGGTGGAGTTATAGTAAGGAGCGATATAAGAGCTGCCACCACTATTACTGTATCGCGTCCGTTTTCCACTGTCCCTTGCGAAGGCAAAGAGTGTTTGGGCACCTTTGATGAGCTTGCTGGAGTAGGCACCATTGTCCCGGAAAACTATAGAGGCTGCCGCCAAGGCTGCTGCCATTTCCCCAGCAAGGTCCGGTCCTGAAACGCAAGTTTGTGTAGGCCGTGTATACTCCATTTCTTCCGGTTTCTGCCAGCAGGTGTGATCATCTGGGACGTCGGTGCCATTTTGATGTCCACCAACCTATATATATAGCGGATCATATCGATGAAGACGTCGACGTACGTACGGTATATATATAGTATTGAAGAATATGAGAAAATACGATAGTAGCTAGCTAGTGAAGAATTAATATTACCTGGCAATAGATCTTATCAATTTTGGTGGCGGAGGAATTGAAGGTTAGGAGCAAGTAATCAGTGCCCCATTTAATGATATCCCGAACATGGTTGTACTCATCAATGGTCTTATATTTGTGACTGTATTCAATCATACTCCAGCTTAGCATTGTCATGGCGTAAGCCATTGGAAAGTGAAACTTCACATTGTCTCCAGCATCATAGTATCCTCCAATCAGCCCTCCCTTCAAATCGGTGCCATTGATCCCATCATTTAGCCCTGAATTCCCTCTCCAGGGAATACCATTATTTTTGGGCAAATTCCCAGCTGCACCACATTCATAGCTAATCTCATTAACATTCTAGTTACTAATTAATTATCCTTCATTTAATTATAATTAAGTTTTACACATTTCTACAGTCATACTCAATGGTAATTAATGCAAAGTTTGGACCTAGTTCTATTTCAATCATTAGTACGTACAACTAGCTAGCAGTTCATATATATATTTCAATTCCTTGCCTCATTCTACAGTGGAATATTCAATAATTTAACAGAGTTGTTTTTTGGGGCAAAAAAGAAAAGAAAAAAGGGAAAGTCAATGGTTGACCTATTCCTAGAGATATCTATTTGCTTTACTTAATTCCTCCAGAACCTACTCCTATTTTCTGTCTTAAAAAATAAACTCCTAGAATGGTTGACAAGTCCGGCCAAATCCCCTTACATCTAATGAACTTTTTCCTTTTTTTTTTTACTAATAAGTGATAAAAGGTGATTGGATCATCATGAGATTTAATAATGTCAATCTAATGAGAAACGAGAGCCATCAGGCATCAACCATGAAATAGTAGCAAAATTAACTAGAGGGAGATAGAAGCAAGCCGTGTACATGGTTTCGGGAGTAAGTTTAATATATATATATAGTGGCTTATTAAGTTATTATAAGCAGTGTGGAATAAAATATGAAGGAAGCTAGCTAGGAGCTTTCTAAAACTACGTGTTCCATTTCCTACAGGCTAGCGCAATAGTCACCTGGGTCACTGTAAATTACCAAAACACTTTGAAAATTCGTGAGATGATGTCGATTCCGGGACCCACACGGTGTTAGAATATTTCTCTTTGTCTCTTCCCACTTGTCATTAGTCAAGCCTGCTAAGTTTCGAAACCAACCTCTCATTTCTTTTTTCCTTTCTATGTTTCTTGTTAATTTAGGTTAATTAGAATTTAGGCCTGATCAAAAGCCAGCAAATTAAGAATATACCAAGAATTTAGCCAACACTAAGGAACATTTTGTCTTTTCTTAATCCTATCTCACCTAAGCCCAAGCTCTGTGGGAGAACATGCTTGACATGTTGATACCAAGATTAGAGCGTCATAATTAAAAGACAACCAAATTAGAATTAGCTAGTGATCATCATAGAATACATGGAATATGTATATATATGAAGGCCATCGATTACACACTCACACCTTATTAATTAATCAAGTCCCAATTAAGTTCATTGCTATGTTGTGGATCAAGTCCAGCTAGGGATCGAATTTGTCTTAATTTCGACAAGTAAATTTCCACACACGGACGTACTATATGACAATTGACATGTATCATGTATATGTATGGTTTAATTAAGACTTCAAAATACCTTCCTATCCCAAATTACATAGATAGGAGGTCTGACAAAATTAAAAAGAAAAATACCGCGCGTTTAAGCTATGTATATATAGAGAGAGATCTAGCTATAGAGAGAGAAAGAAATGGATTAAGAGCAAATAAACAAATAAATTAAAGTAGGATAGTAGCTTACATTTCTGGGCGTTGAAAAAGAGGAGGGCCTTGTTGAGAGCAACAGAGTAATTGTCTGGAGGGGGAGGATGGGGCTTGTGCTTGGGCAAAGACTTGGTGATGATGATGGGGAGCGCAATGACACAGAAAGCCACCACAAAGGACCCCAATATCCATTTGAGGGCCTTGCGGCTAACAATAATGCAACCAAAGTCGACGTACTTGTTCTTCTTCTTCTCCGGTGGCCCCAACAACCAGCTTTGTTGGGTTTCGTCTAGATGTTGATGATGATACAGGGCTGCCCCGTCCCATTCCCCACTGCGGCTCCTATCGTACTCTCCTGAGGCAGACACCTCCGCTGTGTTTATCTCAAATGAGCCTCCCCAGTGATTTGCTGAGTTCATGATCGATGATATGGTACTAGTGATCGATCTAGAGTAGATCTAGAGACTCTTCTCTCTTTATTTCGTCCTCACTATACTTAATTTCTTGGGTTTTCTTTCACTGCGAAGTCATCGTGTCTATTCATGGAAGAGGAGAAAATGTTTCCATACATATGACCCAAAAGCTACGACTTGATTTTGTTGATCAAATTACAATAAGTAATTGCGTGTTTGATGGGTCATGGAGTTGGATGGTAGAATGACTTGGAGAGGATTGCGAAAGACACATAAATGGAAACAGCCCAGGGTGGGTCGTCAATATATAGTAATATATTGAAGAATTTGCAAGAGAAATCAAGAAGAATAATAATCAATATGAGAGAGAGAAAGAGAGACTTTGACTTGGCCGGGGAAAGAGAGATACAGAAAGATATGTAATTCCTTTTAATTACTATTTTTTTTCTTCTAATTAATTAGTATGTATTAAGTCTTTGTTCTGAAAGCCAGCTGTGGCTGATTAAGATAATACCTTTTTCCAACTTGGCCGTCCCATTTGGAGTTTCGTGATTGTAGTTCCAATATTCGACATGCATGTTCCTTCACAATATTTTCAGGCCAAAAATAAGATCTAGAAAAGAAGAAATCCATTGGCCGGCTACGTATTAGGGGAAAAAAAGATGCGAATAATTAAAGGTTTTTCACTAGTATGGCAAAGTGGATGGATTTCTTACATTACCCATTGGTTGGTCAACATCTCTCCTATTGATATTTGATATTTCGGGGTTGTCATATCACCGCGCAATATAAAAAAAATGTCTGTGTTGAGTCTGGCCAGCTTTGATTTCACACGGTTTCTGATAACATGTGCCAACTACCGGTGGTGATGTACTGGTGACTTTTTAAATCCAATAACCGTGATAAGCATTTTCAACGCGGATGAGATGCATGCATGGAAACACCAGTAGTGCGTAGAACGGTACAATTCTCTATTTAATCAAATAATATATATATATATATATATATATATATATATTATGAGATCAATTATTGATTCCTATTAATTTGTCCAAAACACCTTTGGTAATTGGTATTACCTTTTCCATCGCGCTTTTGGTATGGGATTTACCTTCCATGATATTCAAGCGTTGTCGCTTGAAATGCAAAGTAAGAATTTTGCCTCTCTTTTGGGATTTAGAGCTGCTGTATCTGAAAATTTTAGAGCACGATGGAATTTAGTTCTTTTTCTGGCGAAAGAGACGAGATTTGAGATGCTTTCGCAATTATTAATGGAAATTTCAGCCTAACATAATATTTTCAGACTAAAATAATTATTTCCTTAATTACCACTTAATTTATAATGTTCTTTAAATTTTCAATTTTGCAATGTATCCTACTAGTTTATCAAGCTCTTTCAATTACCAATATTTGGTTATGATTTTTTATTAAATCTTAATAGTGGAAGAATTAGATGCCTTTCAAGTGATCCAAAATATATAATAAAAATATTCTTTGTAAGATACAAAAAAAAAAAAAAAAAGTAGTAGACACAGTCACACACGGCTGGTCGTAGGTCACTCCATGTTCAAAAATCAAAAGCGATTAAAAAAAAAAAAACAAATTAAGGACATGGTTTTATTTTCATAAATTTGATGGGAATATAACGGATCGGATATTTTGCGTCACATGTGGTAATGCGTCAGCAATCTAAGTTAACATGCAATAATTTAACGGTAAATGAAAGAGATTGGTAGGTTGGTAGGGTTAATTGCAAAATTTATATTTTAGAAGTTTAACAAATTAGATGACAATTTAAATGGAGTAAAAACCTGTTTGGGATTGCGGTGGAAAAATAGAGCTTTTGGATGTAAAGCTTTTGCCTATGAGCTTTTGTCAAAAGTGTTGTTATTGAAAAGTTGTTTACATGTTTAGTAATTGCATATTTTAAGTGTTTTTTTTATGTTATTGATGTTTAATAACAAAACTAAAAAAATGCTTTTATTTGTAAAAATGACAATAAAAAACATGTAATAATTTTTTTAGTTTTGCATTTTATACCAACATTTTTATATAAAATTAGTTAATGTTAACTTTCGCAAGTAAAATAATAATACTAGAGATTGAAAAACAGCTTATCAAGCACCAAATCCTCGAGGCTTTAACTTCAAGAAAACGCGGCACTAGATTCTTTTATATCTGCGAATGTTCACACAGAACTGACCTTCAATTCTAATTAAGCTCAAAGTTTTTTCTAGAATGTTGGTACACAAGTTTTTGTAATACAGGAGTGCCGAAATCAATAGCCGAAAGTCAGCCGTTGGTGTAATCTTGTCCACATACGATTGGGCGCTAAGTGCGGTGTAGCGTTTACACAGGAGAAGATGACGGAGAAAAGAATATTGTGTAATTAATTAATTGCCTATTTTAAAACGTGTCATCTTTGACAGCCAAATCATTAATTAATTAAGTAATATCTGTTGTTAAAGCATTGAGAATCACTTTTGGAGAGGAAATAAAAAAAATGAAAAACTAAGAAGATAGAAAATCAAATTTTTGGGTGGGCATTGACCACGCAATTGCATTAACAAAATGGCGAAATGCAAACCGTCAAGAGAATGGGGAGGACCGCGTGTGTGGACGTGTTAGTTACTTAATGATTTAAGTAAGATTGAAGTCTTTTTAGAGTTATCCTAAATGTGATGTGGCTTAAAATTACCAATGAATTTGAGATGATCATTATTGAATTTTGATTTGTTAGTGATTTTAAATGCCACATTACATTTGAGATGACTCTAGTCCTACTTATATCATTACTCGTGTTTGTTAGAAAATATTGGTCTCTTGTAAATGTTGTTGTCGGTGCTTTAGGCAGGGACTTGGATCCTCTCCATTTCATTTGAAATAGAGAGGAACAAGTTAGTTATTTTTAGGAGACAATTTTGTCATTTCTGAGCTATCTATTTTTTATTTGGACAAAAATATCCTCTTAAAACAACTAAATGGATCTATTCAATTTCAAAATTTGAAATGGAGAGAATCCTTCTCCGCTATGGAAGGATATTTGAAGAAGGAAGGATATTTGAAGAAGGATGGATTGGATTGAAAGTGTAGGAGAATGAAAATTCCAATAAACTCTTTGGTATGTCTTATTATAAAGAGGATTAGAGATCTCACAAGTCATAACCCATTTCAAATACAACAAGCACTTGAGTTTCGGCTTGGTTCTTCATTAACGAAAGAAGCCCGATTTAATTTACTTATGGTATGGGTCCATCATGCTCAAAAGAAAGTTATGTTTTCATAACCAAACAAAGTTTTTTCAGATCGAGCTGGACTTGAACATTTGAGCTTGAAGACCACCTTAGACTGATCTACTCAAGTTGCAGTTGAAGCCCATCAAGATTTTTGTGAACTTGACCATCCTTTATTGGGCTCCAGTTGGGCTTTTATCTCTGATGAAGTGGAATTAGCAGGATCCACCTTCTTTATCCTCCACGGACCCAAAAAGAAAAACAAAAAGAAGTAAATTATCCGTTTTGCAACCTCATTCCTACCAGATATTCAGCCCAAGCCTAACTTCTGTGCTCACTTCTAATATGACCCTCGCCTACGGCCTAGGATGGGCTGCTCGCACCGTATTAGATGTTCGGGTCGAGGCGATCAAAGCCCATAAGAAAGGGGCTATTTTCATACACCCACCCAACATGATTTTCAGTTCCAATCCCATGAGCCACGAGGTGTTTGCCGTCTAAAACACCTGTTGCCTGTTGCTTCCCCCTTCTTCCTTCAAAATTCCAATCCCATCCCTCCGATCCCACGCAACACCAACCTTCACTCACTCCCACTTCGATTAATTAATCCAAACTCGAATGCCAAACACTTCAATTCGATCCCTTCAGATCTGAACCGAGAGAGTCAGAGAGCGTGAATCCGTTTGAATGTATTGTTGGAATTGAGACTTTCTCTCCATTTCCGGTACCATGCCGTCAGCCGAAGCCGAGGCCGAGGCGCTCTTCCGCGCCAAAACCATTTCCGAGATCCGAAATGTGGAGGCCTCGACCCGGGCCCAGATCCAGTTCAAGCAGGAGGAGCTCCGGCAGCTCGTCGGCGCCCGATACCGCGACCTCATTGACTCCGCCGACTCCATCGTCCTCATGAAGAACTCCTGCCACGCCATCTCCTCCAATATCTCCTCCATCAACAATGCGATCCGTTTCCTCTCTTCCGAGACCCCCAAGTCCATGGCCAGCCCTAACCCGACCCGATCCCCTATCTACGGGATTGCCTGCCGGGTCAAGTACCTCGTCGATACGCCCGAGAACATCTGGGGCTGTCTCGACGAGTCCATGTTTCTAGAAGCCGCCGCGCGCTATGCTCGTGCCAAGCACGTGCACGACAGACTGATGAACCGCGAGGATCGTGGAGAGCTTTCGATCCTGTCAAGCTTCCCGCTGCTTCAGCACCAATGGCAGATCGTGGAGAGCTTCAAGGTCCAGATCTCGCAGCGGAGTCGCGAGCGTTTACTCGAGCAGCGCGGCCTCCCGATCTTGGCCTATGCTGATGCGTTGGCCGGCGTGGCAGTGATGGACGAGCTGGACGCCAAGCAGGTTCTGGCGCTCTTCCTCGACACCAGGAAGTCGTGGATTTCGCAGACATTAGGTAATTGTGCTCACAGTCTCAATCACGATGCTAATTGTGACGTCGTCGTTTCCGTGTTCTGCGAGGTTTTGAGTATAATTCAGATCAGTGTGGGTCAAGTGGGTGAGTTGTTTTTGCAAGTTTTGAATGATTTGCCGTCGTTTTACAAAGTGGCATTGGGCTCGCCTCCCGCGTCCCAGTTATTCGGTGGGATTCCGAATCCGGATGAGGAGGTCAGGCTATGGAAGTCGTTTAGGGACAAGTTGGAGTTGGTGATGGTAATGCTCGAGAAGGAGTACATTGCTAGGACCTGTTCTTTGTGGTTAAGGGAATGCGGGCAAGAGCTTGTCAATAAGATTAACGGGAGGTATTTGATTGATGCTATTGGTTCTGGGCAAGACCTTGCTTTGGCCGAGAAGTCCATAAGAGAGACGGTGGAAAGTAAGGCAGTGTTGGCAGGGAGTTTGGAGTGGTTGAAGAGTGTGTTCGGGTCGGAGATTGAGCTGCCTTGGACTAGGATTAGAGAGCTTGTTTTGGTTGATGATTCTGATCTCTGGGATCTGATTTTCGAGGATGCTTTTGTGAGCAGGATGAAAGCGATTATCGACGTGGGCTTTGATGATTTGACGAGGGTGGTGAATGTGGCGGAGTCCATTCGTGCGATCGGGGAGAATTATTCTGGTGGACAGATTGATTTCCAGGGGTACTTGAACAGACCTTCGACGGGCGGTGGGGTTTGGTTTATTGAATCCCCTGCCAAGAAGGCTGGTGCGCTTTCTGGGATTAAAGCACCGCCAGAAGAGAATGATATCGGTACTTGTCTGAATGCCTATTTTGGTCCTCAAGTTAGTCGAATTAAAGATGTCGTAGGCAGCCGTTGTCAGAGTGTTCTCGAAGACCTTCTCTGTTTCTTAGAATCTCCAAAGGCAGCTCTAAGGTTAAAGGTTCTGGCACAATATCTACAGAATAAGTGTTATGAAAGCATGTCTACTATATTGATGCAATTGAGGACTGAGCTTGATAATTTATATGCCTCCATGGAAAATGCCAACAAGGAAGGTCACTCTGTTCCTCCAGCTATAACTGTTGAGAGATCTCTTTTCATTGGGCGACTTTTGTTTGCATTCCAGTTCCACTCGAAACACATTCAGGTGATACTTGGTTCTCCAAGGTACTGGGCCACTGAAACCGTGTCTACGGTTTTTGACAAGTTACCATCCTTGTTGAGACAATCTAGAGTGGTTGCTGATGCTTCTGTGTCTGATAGCCCCGGAAGACAATTGCCCATTTGCTCTAAAAGACAAACATCATTGGCCACTGCTGCATTGGTTGGAGCCAGTGAAACAGCAAACCCAAAACTTGAGGAATTTTGTGGAATGACACGAGATCTTTGCATTCGAGCTCATAGCTTATGGATAATATGGTTATCAGATGAGCTTTCAGTTATTCTTTCTCGGGGTCTTGGACAAGATGATTCATTGTCGTCAACGACTCCCTTGAGGGTATGTGGCATTTGTGGACAAACTTTGTTCTCTTTATCTTTTTACTTTTTTTCTTTTAAATATATTTATCAAAAAAAATGTTATGTCCTGTTCTCCATGCTTTTGTCTTTTTTAGGGTTTCATAAGTTTAAATTTTTAATTAGGTAACATGGGCTTGTACTCTTACATACAGTAAAAGACATAAAGAAGAGCTGGTTTACTATTCATGTTAAGATACTTCCGTGGTTGCCTTAGGTATGATCGAAATGACACATCCTAGTATTGTTTAGCATGTTAAATCGCTGTAAATCATGTAGTAAGATTTGAAAGGAAAGACCCCCAATTTTCTCAGATCAAAACCAGTGAAACATAAAAGTAGGCGAAAACAATACTCCATTTTGCCCTGGATAAAAAATGAGCAGTGAGATATCTTTAGAAGGACTTGAAGCTTAACTTAATGTTAAGGACTGCTTTTTTATTGACAACTAACGAGGAATCAGAAATTTCAAGAAAGCGCCTTTTAATGTAGAGATTTGTTTACAGCATTAACATAACCTAGGATCAACTTCTAGTAAATTTTGAAGGAGTCAGCTTGTTTACTGTTTTAGTACTCCCTTCGTCCCAATTTAGTATTAATAGGAATCTTGTTTGCTTTTTTATTTTTTTTGGTTGAAAAGGTAACAATGATGTAGAAAATTGAAGATTTCCACTTTCAAAAAGTGGATATGCATTTTGAGATGTCTCAAAAAGGAAAGCAAAACATATAAATTGGACTGAGAGAGTAAGAGCTATGAGATGGGAAATTAAAGTGGATTAAATGCTGGATTTATTTTGATAAAATTTATCAATCTTTTAACAAATTTTGAAGAAGTCAACTAGAATCAATATCAGTGAAGTAGAAAGGAGGCAATTACAATGGTTCATTTAGTTTCTGATTTAGTAAAAAGCTGAAAATAATTGGAAATGTTTGCTTGAGTGGTAATAATTTGATAATTGAATATTGTTAGGAAGGAAAACTCATTCTTGGTAGGCATACCTTTGATGATACTGATCTTAGAAAAGATTAACAAAAAGCTCTCTTCGAAGTTGTGAAAAAAGAGTAGGTGACAATACTGCACACCCCCCCACCCCCCCCCCCCCTCCCCCCCCCCACCAAAAAAAAAAAACTTCCCAACAAAAAGGGTAGAATCTAAAGAGTACTTGAATCCATTATTCGAAATGAGTTAAAAGTTTACTATGCCATGTTGTTTGTGATATATATGTATATTGGTAATTGGTGAACAGAGCTAAATCATCTTTTGATTATTTTGATAGGGCTGGGAAGAGACGGTAGTCAAGCAAGAACAGTCTGATGAGGGCCAATCAGAGATGAAAATATCTCTGCCCTCCATGCCCTCTCTTTATATTGTCTCGTTCTTATTCCGAGCATGTGAAGAAGTTCATCGCATTGGAGGTCATGTGCTTGACAAAACGATTCTGCAAAAGTTTGCATTAAGATTATTGGAAAAGGTATGCAACTTGTCTGCGGAATTTGTTTGATCTTCCTAACTATTATGGAAATATATTATATTTTTCTCTAAATGTTTGGGCTTTATCATTGTTGGAGTGTACTCATGATTTATTACACCATATATATTATTACACCATATATATATAGTTATTTTATTTTTTTTAATGTCGATTGTTGAGATTTGGATGATGAGGTCATTTGCTTCTTCCTTATCTTGTGATTCTTCTTTGTAAACTACCTTGAACTCATATTTCTCTTTGGAGGCTGCATAATAAGGTCTTCACTCATAACCTCCTCCCACCATCTCTCTATCACTTGTTCCTTTTGATGAGTCAGATTCGTTGGATCTATTAAAAAAGAATTTTATGTTAAAACGGAAACAGGTCTTCTCTAGGAAAGTGCAAAGAGGATCTACTTTTCCTGCAATTCACTTGATATGGGTACTGTCCATGAGTAAAAAGGGAAAAAGGAAAGGAAAATGAGGAGGCTGTAATAAGTCGCTGTTACTTTAGCCAATATCTTGCTCTTGATAGGTCCAAGTGGTGGGTCTTATTTAACTTCTTCTTGTTAGTTTCTCTACATGGAGTTTGGTATTGTTAAGTAAATCATTTAAATCAACTCATTGCATCATCTGCAAATCAAAGCATGCATATGTTCTCATAACATAATTATTGATCTCTTCATGCTGTAAAGAATTTTTTTACTCACTTTATGCAGAAATTAATCAAGTGCCTTGCTAAACTTTGTATCAAGTTCTCTCTCTCTCTCTCTCTCTCTCTCTCTCACACACACACACACACACACACACACACACACTAACATGAGTACCTTGCAAGCTGTTTTCTTCCTTTTTTTAGCTTTTCCACTAGTGGCGGCTCATTCTGTTGTTAAGTCTGTTCCAATGCTGTGGTGGTCCAAGAGCATCCCTGAATTACTTTGTGCATATTGACAGCTATGCTTCCATGTAGGTCATTGATATATATGGGGACTTTCTTTCGACTAGAGAGGCTGGTGGATCTCAACTTTCTGAAAAAGGAGTTTTGCAAATTTTATTAGATGTGAGATTTGCTGTTGATGTTCTTTCTGGGGGCAGTTATGGTATGGGTGAGGAATTCTCAAATGGTCTGAGGCCAAAGTTTCATTTTGGACGGAAGCAGGATAAAGGCCAGAAGAAAACGGTTGTTAGAGAGCGCATTGATGGGTTGGTAAACCGTCTTTCACAAAGATTGGATCCCATAGATTGGCTTACGTAAGTTTTATTCTTGTCTACAAAATTAAGCTTTAGTTTTATTCTTTTGTACTGATTTAAATGTTCAACTTTTGTAACAATGTTATCTTTGAAGTTAGGATTAGAGATGGGGGTTCTAGTACTTGTATCTTTGTTGCACATGTTTACCATCAGGAATATAAATGTTTACCTCGGGGCTGTCAAGGGGTGATCTTTCAGCTAAAACATCTTGTTCATATTGTCATATTCTCAGTTTCAAGGTCTGACTGTCAAGCCAAACTGGAAAAAAATTGAAACTTAAACATAAATGGTATATGATCATGAAAATAATTTTGGAATGCTTGGAAATGTGGGGAGAAACATATTTTATGGAAAATAAAGATGAAACATTATTTCTCTTGCTTTTCTTGATATTGAAACTTTGATGGTTAATTTATGAGGTTTGTTGAGTTTTACTCAATTTTGGTCAGGTTTGAATAAAGCATGATGTTTCAAAATTCTTTTTCTGTGGCTTTTCCAAGATGGAAACATCATTCTTTTCTATTGGTCACATTGCAAAAAAAATTGAGCTTGCACAAATGATAACAATCTGCTGAGTAGCTTTGTTTTTGTTGACACAACGAAAGGAGATCCTTACAAGTCTGGTAAGAATAAAATAGCGCACTTACATTATTAAATGCACTGCCAAAAAATTTCTTGGTGGAACCACCTAGAAGTAGGATCTTTGTCAAAAATGTGTGTTAACACCTAGACTTTTTTTTCCCTGAAAGGTGTTCTGATTATTTGATTAATAAATTGTATATCTATTCTTTTGCATCATTTTATTTGTCTGTTAAGTGTTCATATCTTTTGATTGATAGTGTTTTCTAATTTATTTTAACTCCTTTAAGGTATGAGCAATATCTCTGGGAGAATGAGAGGCAGTCCTACCTACGGCATGCCATCCTCTTTGGATTTTTTGTGCAACTTGATCGGATTTACACTGATACTGTTCAGAAGCTGCCTACTAATTCAGAGTCCAATATTATGAGATGTTCTACAGTTCCTCGCTTCAAATATCTTCCAATCAGGTTAGAGTTCTGCTTTTTTAGAGAGTCATTTCGGTGTGGGAATGTGAATTGGTGCATGTTATATGTTATATATTTTTGAGTACGTATATTAACTTAGCGTATAACCTTCTGCCAAACCTGAACCGAGGGTCTCAAAGCAATGCTATTTGTACTGGCTGATCATTACATCATATTTGTTCAGCATTGTTATTTATTTATTTTTCTCTTTTCACCCCTAATTCAATAGATTTACTGCACTGCTAAATAATACTCCAAAATACTTTCTTACTTATAAATCCATCTTGATCATCCAGTGCTCCGGCATTGTCTTCTAGAGGAACAACTAAAACATCCATTTCAACACCTTCTGATGATATATCTTCAAGAACTTCCTGGAAAGCTTATACAAATGGTGAACTTTCCCGAAAGATGGATTTGGATGATAACTCCAGTTTTGGCGTAGCAGCACCATTACTGAAGTCTTTCATGCAGGTAAGACTGCTGTTTATCTATTTTCGAGTCATTCATTTCTGTTGTGATTTTTAATTCTTAAAGGGATTCATGATGGTTGCAGTTGCACATGTAAAACCTTGCATATGAAGATGGCATATGCTATTTCTTGAAATGCAATTTATGAATTATATTGGTTGCAGCATAGATGATTCACTAATTTTGCAAACGACAATTTGCAAACCTTGCAGATAGCAGGAACAGTTTAGTACTTGGGTTTAATTCCAGTAGGATGATTCACTAATTTTGCAGACCTTGCAGATAGCAGGAACAGTATAGTACCTAGGTTTAATTCCAGGCTAGAGTTGAATTCTCTAATGATATGAAATTATCAAAATGAAACCTATGACGCTCTTTTGGTTGGTATTGAAGTAGTTTGATTTGTTTTTTGTCTTTGTATTCTTTTTGTGGTTTTTAAATTTTAAAATTTACAGTTTCACTTTATTTTATTTTTTCCTCTGGTGTACAGCAGTGTTTGCACTTTTAATAATCTTTTGTAAAAATAAAGCTAAATAAAATACTTTTTCTGAAAAGGCTAAAATAATATATTTTTGTCCTTCTAAGTTTGGATTTTATTTGTCAGTTTGGTTTATGATGTTTAATGGTAAATTTGGTCCTTCATTTTTTCCATCTTCTCTTCACTCCACTCAACCTCTCCTCTACCTCTCCCTTTCCCCTGCTCTTTTCCCTTCCCAACAATTCTCTCTCAACCAAAACAAATCAAATTTCTGAATTAAAAATTGGAATGCTTTCAAGCAAAAATTAAGCCAAGTTTTCTATAACCCAAAGCCAAAACGACTAGGACCATTGCTCAACAATCTCTTTTCTCTCCTTTGGAGACATGCACTAGCAAACAATCTTTCTTGACATACCCAATCAATGACATTTCCAAATCCAATGTCCAAAAGAGAAGCCCCACTATATATATATATATATATATATATATATATATATATATTTCTTTCTTTTTAGAAGTAATCAAAATATCATTATAAGCATAAGGCACCCCAAGTACACATGAAGTATATAAGAGAAAAACCTAGATAGAAAGAGAAAACAAAACAAGAAAATAATAATAACTAATCACTAAAGGAGAACAAAAGCAACCATTCAAAGATACAGACTTTTGAAAAAAAAAAAGACTTAATCTCCTCCAATGTTCTCTCACGGTCCTTAAAATTTTTACCACTCTTTTCCTTTCAAAGATACCACAAAAAACACGAAGGTACCATTTTCCACATAGCAGCACTCTAAGTGCTGCCATCAATCCACCAACAAGCATACAAGTTGACTACTCGTCTAGGCATAACCCAAGACAGCCCAAAACGACTGAAGAAAACATTCCTTAAGGCACTAACGACCTTACAATGGAGTAGAGGATGGTCCACGGACTCCCCATTTTTTGTACACATATAACACATCGACCACAATGGCATGTTTCTTAAGATTATCTATTGTAAGGATATTTCCTAGGCCTGCCGACCAAGCACAAAAGGCTGTCCTCAAAGGAACCTTAGTTCACCAAACACTCTTCCAGGAGAAAAAGAAGCCACCATTACATCCCAAGACACTATAGAAGTATCGTACATTAAACAACCTCCTTTTGGAGGGGATCCGCCAAAGCTTGTCTACACCTACTCGTCTGACTTTGACCAAGTACAACACCCTGAAGAACTAGGCAAAGACATTTACCTTCCAATCATGAGCCATTCAAACAAAGCTTTTGTTTTACTGATTGGATCTACTAGTTAGATCCAAGTGAGTTGCTACAAAAGCATCCTTGGCGCAAGCAATATCATATAAAATTGGAAAGACATCCGTTAGGGTCACATCCCCACACCACAGATCATGTTAGAATCTAACATTGAAGCCTTCTCACTCAAATCTGGTATGACTTGAAAACTCCCCCCAACCCCTCCTAATATTCTTCAATAACCCTACCCCATACGCCCCAAAGGCTCATTAGAACGCCACCCACTCCACAAACTGCCAAATTTAGAGTCCACCACCACTCTCCACAAGGCCTCTCTCTCATGCCCATAGCGCCATAGCCATTTCCCTAAGAGGGTGCGATTGAACATCAACAAGTTCTAAACCCCCCCAACCCTTCCTTAGAGATTGAAGAACAAACCTTGGACCTGCTTACTAGCTGATATTTGAAATCATTGCCTAGCCCACTCATAAGAAATCATGTTGAAGCTTTTCTATATGATTTGCAACAATTGCAAGCCAGTCTTTAAAACGAAAACAATATGAATAAATCAATTTTTTTTTTTAAAAAAAGACCATGACAAAGCCCGTTGTTGGAGAGTATTGGTGCCAGATCTTTACAGGTCAAAGATCTGGTTTCATAGGTGGATCTGCCGGCTTCTCAGCAAAGGGAGATATTTGAATAAGAATGGAGAGTAGGGGTCTTAGAAGAAAAGATATGGTAAATGGAGAATAAAGAAAAGATAATTACTATAATAAAAAAGACAAAATGGATAGAGAAGATCTTTAGCATCTCCCACTTAAATGGAAATTTTATTTTCAAAATTTGGATGGAGATGAGAGAGAGACTTAGAGACAAATTTGAATGAGAGGAAACAGGTAATTACCACCTTTGCAAAAGCACCATCTCTGTCCCATGCCATTGTATTTATACTTAGTGCTGTAGTGAACTCAGCCACCATCACAAGCAACGTCATGCTCATATTCACCACAGCTTAAGCAGAAAAAATTTGCTGCATTTGCTGTTGCATTGGACATCCAAACCCATATTTACCTCCTTCCATTGCCTCAAGCCACCAGTTGCATTTGAAATCAAATCCCCATATCTATTTTAGTTTTGAGCTTTTTGATGAAGAAATTGGGGTGCTTAAATTGCAGAGATTTGCAGGTGGGCTAAGATTTTGCGTCTAATTTTGGAACTTAAACAGGAGAAAGGGCAGCTTAGGTTTTTATGCAGTGTGACTATGGCGAATGTGGGAGGGCAGCTGGTGGTGGTGTCGGAGAGTGTGACAGAGATGTGGGGTATTTGGAAACAATGTGTTTGTTTGGAGGGTGGGGTTTGTTGAAGAGTGGAGGCGGCAGTAACTACTGTAAAAAAATTGGTGCAAGTGGGGTGGAGAGATAAAAAAAATTAATTAATTTTGAGTTTTTCTATTATTTATTTATTTATTTAAAAAAAATTGGATGAAATAAGACGCTGGTTTTTATTTACAGTGGTCAGTATTATAAGGGCAACATTGAAAATAAATTAGAACTCAAGGTTTAAATTGACCAAATTTGAACTTCAGTGACCAAGTTAACAACAATCCTAAGCTTGGAAAGACAGATCAAAACGTATTTTAGCCTATATGTATAGTTGGCGTACATAAAATTGAGGCTTTAGATAATGAATCTCTTGTTCTGGATTAAACTTGAGAAATGCCTACCTTGTTCTCGCTGGAATGTTAGTCCTGTTGACTGTAACAACCTATTCTTGATATCTATTCTCCTCAAGGGTTTGACTTGTCAATTTTGCAATAAAAGTTTCTTTCAAATCATAGGTTTTCATAAGAAGTTCCCTTTGGTGTCAAACTCGGGAAGCAATATTATGTCCATCTGAACCTGGATACTATGTTAGTCCCCCCAAAACAGATAGTAAATTGTAATTGAGATGTACATGGATTGTTTCAAAATGCTCTCGAAGTCTTGACACGAGCATCATAGGGATAGTTAAGCCATCTCAGAATGATGTGTCATTGCATGGGATTTTAAAAAGGTTGTTGTATGATAGGCTACAGAACAAAGGCCACTAGGGGGGCTTAGTAGTACATGTAAAAAGTGGTTTTAGTGCACGCCCTTAAGGAAATTTTGAAAAATTGGACTCTAGTTGTTGAGCCGCACTGACAGGGGGAAAAGTCTCCAGAGGTGAGGGGAAATCTCCATCCTCCCCATCATCCCTCACAACCATCATTTCCATAATTATTATATTTTCCTACTTTTGTATTATTTCCCTTTTTAGGAGATTTTATTACCTTTTGTAATTTTAGGATTTCAATTTAAGTTTGGAGTAGTTGTAGTGGGAATAATCAGTTTTTGCCGTCAATAATATTGTCAGTCTTCTTTACCAACGTGTGTGTTGATTTGTGTATTGAAAACACAGCTTTTCAATCACGTCTATCACTTCTGCTACGGCATGTATGTTCTTTGACTCCACATGTCATACTCATTTGCGTCTGTTATTGCATTTGTTTAGCTGATTGCACCCATATGTTTCTGTTTCGGTTGGGCCTGTACACGAGAGTTGATGCTAGAAGATCCCACATTGGTGGGTACTGTGGACCATGATATGGGTTTATCTACTAGTTAGGCCTCTTCACCTAATAACTTCAATTTTTGGTTTGGATGCTCTTAACTTTAAGATCACCGTGCTAACTGGTAAGTACAAATTTTAGTGTTTTTCGTAAAATAAGCTGGCACGCACAATCTCTTAGCTATTAGATTTGGCCATTGGATTATTCCATGTAATAGCAGTACGATAATATCGAATTGCTTGTGTACGCTTAAAACGTTAATTGAGATGGAATCTTTGTAGTAATTCTATAGATTGTTATTTTTGAATGAAGATATATATAGTATTAATGGCCTTGTCTTTTATGTAAAAATGTTTTCCTTGTTATCCAGGTTGGAAGCAGATTTGGAGAGAGCACATTGAAATTGGGATCCATACTAACAGATGGGCAAGTGGGCATATTCAAGGATAGATCAGCAGCTGCTATGTCGACATTTGGAGACATTTTACCTGCCCAAGCTGCAGGTCTTCTTTCGTCCTTCACAGCTTCCAGATCAGACTCTTGAAGCTTGTGTCTTCTTCCCTCCATGGGTATGTATGTATCACTATTTAGTTGAGAAGAGCCTTGAAGCTCACTGAACATATTGGGATTATGATACAGGAAAGTAAATCACCATCCAATCACTAGTGGAAAGAATATTTATATGGTATAGATACGAATCAATAATTCTAAGAGAATTTTTGAGAAGGGAAGATGGAAAGAACATGTATATGGTAATAGATAGGAGTCGAGAATTTTTGAAGTGAGAGGAGATGGGAATCGAAGATGTTGGGAAGCAGGTCATGTCAGTCCAAATATAAAAGACAGATGCAGTTCAAATTGAGGCAGTGGGAATTGGACTGTATTGAATTGGCATTCTGCAGGGACTTGTAAAAACTGTCAAGAGTCCTCCCAGATCTGCCATTTTATCTCTTTCCTGAGTCATTGTGATGTTAGAACTGTGTGAGATGAAGTACATAGACCATTACCTTTACTGAAATAAATACATAAATACAGAGTATGAGGGTTTGGACTTTGGAACGGAAGTTTTATTTGGTTAATGTACGGAGGCCGAGGACGCTGTGGCGTGGAGGGGAAGCTGTAACAACTCACCAAGTCTTTCTAGTGAAGTGGGCTCCTGTGGACAGTAAATTTGGACCAATCAAGAGATTGTGTGGGTCTGCATTGAGAGGTCGAGACAGTTGCCTTCCACCATCTCTTTATGACGTATGTTGGATCTAGCACAGGACATTGCTAGTGTCATTTCATTTTTGGTGGCTAATATCTTACCGGTAATATAATTGTATGTTTATTTTTGATTCGATGCTTCCATACTGTCATATGGTTCAATTGGTATACGATGAGCGGTATGGAAGGCTTTTCGGAGTTGAGCGCGCGGCTGTCTTGGAGGAAGTTGGGCTTAGATTTAGTTCTTCTGGGTTTACACTCTTGTTGGTTTTATTCTTTAATATTCATTTCATCCGTTTAAAATGATAATTCTTATACCTCCTGTGTATTATCTCCTTTTGTGCGCTATGCAATACTTTTTTTTAAATATATTTTTGTTCAGCAGAGGAAAACTACAAAGAAACGAGAGGCAATTATTGTACCGAACCCAGCATAAGGAGTCGTGCTGAATTGTTTTGAATGTTTAAATGGACGAAAGACTTTTCTTGAGGATGTTGTATCTGAATACTTTATATATAATTATGTGGTACAATGGTACCAAAATGTGGTAGCCAAGCGTCTGTGTAAATAGAAATTATAGAATAGAGTATATATTAGAGTATATGAATTGATTAGGACCCCCAGAATTTAAACAGGCACGCTAATCTACTTCTCGAATCACATGAAAAAAGGGGGGAAAGTATGCAGATTGTTTTTCATTTCTTTTCTTTCTTGTTTATTATTTTTTGGTTCTGAGCACGTGGTGGCATCTCGATCGTTGGAAATTCTTCATATTTCTTATCTATATCGTTCTTATCAAAAGAGAGCAAAGGACCATATTTATTCTTTTTATACAAAAAATTAAAATAAGAATGATCCTTGAATGCGATTGGTGTGTAGTTTAATAAACGGGTCATACACTCAACATGAGCATGACTTTGTTGATCTGCCTTATTGGATTAAAAGGCTGTAAGTTAGTCTAGGGGTATAAACGAGTCGAGCTTGAGTGAGCTTCCCTTGTTCAGGCTTGGCTCATTTAAATTTTACTCGAGCTCGAGCTCGCGAGCTGGCTCTTATATTTAATGTTTTTGTTTAAATTTTTTTTTTTTTAACTTCAAGTACTCTTAAACGGCTTAAGAAGTTAGTTTGCATATGAGTATTTGCTTAGCCTGACTAGTCGAGTATGGAGCCTGAGTCAATACAGTAAGGCATTTGGTTTTAAAGAGAGAGGATATCCATCCTTTTATAGATAAGCAAACTTGATGTTTTCTTAACAATGTGGGACAAGTTAACAGGTTGCATTCAAACTGCATTGGGACAACGCCCCTTACAAAAAAATATTTTTTTAATGTCTCTCTCTCAACCCCCCTCACCAGTCACAACGGATCTTCTACCTGAACTCTCATTTCCCACTCTCTCACTCTCGCTCACCAGACAGGTAGTGATAGTGTTTGGGTCTGTTTGATTCTTCAATAGTTTATGCCTTTCGCAATCTCCCTCAATAGTTTCTGCTTGATTTTTCTTCCTTTCGTTTGAGTCTGCTCTAATTGAATCGATGTCTTTTTAATGATTACTCTCTCTCTTTTATCACGAAGGGTCTAAAATTTTTCATTCTCTAACGCTTAAATATAAATGCAATTTTAAGGTTTTAATAATTATGAGATTTATAATTAATTATGTATTACGTAGTATATATATATATATATATATATATATATATACGAGCTTATACGAGCTGTTCACGAGCTTAGCCGAGTCGAGTCGAGCTTGCTTCGTTTAATATTCGAGCTAGGATTTGTGTTCATGAAGTGTTTCATTTAATATTCGAGCCGAGCACGAGTCGAGCCCAAACTTGCTCGCGAGACGCTTCATTCACTTAACAGCCCTAGCTGTAACCCTTGCTCATGGTTGGCGACACTTGAAGAATAACTGGTCCTTTGGCTTAAACGAGGTCTACTTAGGTTGATCTTCTGTTCAACTAATTGATGCAGAAAGCAGACGCTTGATTTTATTCAAAGTTTTCACTTGTGTCATTGATACCATCACAGATTCATAGACCTCTTGCACGTCGAATTCAAGCTTCTCGATCCCCTCCTTATTTGTATACATGGCGCTCTTATGTTACTTAAAAAAACGCTCAAGACCACTGATACAACACAAGGAAAAATAAAAGAACAACTCACTCAGGTCTAGACTTAAAAACCACAAGCCATTGATATTTTTGGCACATTAAAATACAATCAACACTACTAAAATAAGGCTTTTTATCGACACATATTTTCCTGGCACTCAAAATAAGAGTTGATATATATATAAGGAAATCGATGAGTTAATATTTTCTTGAAACATATTGGTGATTGTTAAAGAAAAATTAACATTTTCATTGAAACATATTGACATTAACTCTAGATAGCTCTCTCATGTAAGTTAAAATAAGAATATAATTTGAGTACACATGTAAGAAAAATGATTAGAATATCAATTAAATAATTATACTGAATTATGTAGTAATTATATTCAACTTGGGAATGGTTTAAGCTGTGTACGAAGCGGCGGACATGGTGTCCACTAATTTACAAGCGAGCTACAATATGTTGACCAGAGAAGAAGAACGTGGCATAGGTAAATCGCCTAAGCTTTGTACTTTTTACTCCAAGGGTGAGTTGGAGCATAGGTGCATGGTAAAAGGCTAAAAGGGGGTTTGGCTTCATTTCTTAGAAAAAAGAGGCGGGGAATGGGGGGACAAAAAGCACGTAAAGAACGCAGATAAGGAAAGAAGGGGGAGAGAAAGAGATGTAACAGGTTTTGCTCTGAAATGTTCTGTTTTTGTTTTTCTGTGTGTGTAGACTATATGCATTGTTGTTAATGCATGTTGTTGACGACTTGAAAAGCTATAGAAAAGTGTGTAATGGCGTATTCTTAGAACGGAGAATAGAGAGAAAAGAAAGAAAGAATAGTAAAGATGGTCTGCCTGAACCCTGATTATAGCGAGTAAGGATTAGTCAAGTCATACTACTCATATCCATGAACTCATGCCAATGGGTAGGGAGAGAGAGACAGAGAGAGAATAGTCTCATGGTGTTGGCACTGTCCAATAAATGCCAATCCCATTGAGTAGTAAATATTTTTTGTATTGGGATTGTGGGTACTACTCACTACTCAGAGGGACAACCCGAAATAAATGCTATTAAACTTTTGCTTTTACTAATTTGGCTCCGTAAGGCGTGCGTGTGTCGGGATATCCCCCTACCTTTAAAACCGTCCCTTTCACCTCATGTCACCAATTCAAACTAACACCAATCTCCCTCCCCCCCCCCCCCCCCATACTTCTCCTTTCAATCATCCACGTACTACAACACATTCATTTTGGATCTACTTAACTCATCTTCATCATATATATAAAGTAACCAAACTTTTTCTCAATACAAGAGTAGAAACTAGAGCCTATAAATCATTTTGGCTTCTATTATCTAACTGGCTTTGCCCAAGGTGGTTTTCTCTTGTACTATTGCATGCGGAATTTCTTTTAGGCTAAAAACTTTCAGCATTGAAACATATATATTCATAGACTCATAGTGTGCATGGTTGTGCTAGCTTGAAGGTTGAAAGATATTAAATGGTTTTAATTTGGAGCTAAAAAATACTTGTATGTCTAATTAGTTGGGTGTGATAATGATCAGTTTTGGGCTTACGAGTTGAGATTAAAAATCTAGGATTGAGTATAACGGGATTTGGGTTAATTAATTTGTTTCTATTGGTGGGTTTTTGTGTTTGAGCTCGTGAGGGTTTCTAGAGGCTTTGTTTAGTAAAACCCTTGTCCTTAGATATTATAGTTGAGTGGATTGGTATGAAAAAAAAAAAAGTAAAAATGTTTGGTATAAAAAAGATAAAGAAGTGATATAAAAAAGTGAAAAAAATATATATATATATATTTTGCAGTGATTCTTTTTATTTAAATAGTAATAAAAATTAAATAATGTGATATAAAAAGTGAAAAAAGTGAAAATATTTTGATGTTGATTTTAAATAAAAAAATGAAGTGAATAGTATTAAGAGGAGGAGAATGGGCTTACCAAATGAAGTCTAAGATTTGACCAAGTGTTTATAATCGATATTAGTGATGTATGGTTAAACTTTTATAAATCTTAAATTTCAACTTATTTGTATTAAAGTTTATTTGTTTTAATGTCTATCTTTTTGGTTGTTAAGAACCAATCCATTTGTCTAAGAGAGCTGAATTTGGATGACTAGAATTTGACCTCTTACCTAAAAGGTCAATTCCAATGAACCAATCTTGCGCCTTTGATGAAGTAGAAGCGGTACCTATTAGGCTTTACAAGAATAGTCAGTCCTATAAGCTAGCCTTGACCCTACTCCCCCAAGACTCAGATATCAACACATGGTGGACTCATACATGTTGAAGCATTTGGAATGAGCTAGCTAGCCTAGGGATATAAGATAAACCTCACCAGATGGCATCCTCATGCTCACATGTCTTGCATCTACATGCATGCATGCATACATGCATGAGTCAGCATTAGTACTACCATAGATGATGGTGGGTGAATAAGAGAGAGAGAGAAAGAGAGAAGTGACACTACTGTCAAATGCATTTAAAGGCGAAGTCATCATTGCACAAGTACGTCATCATTGTCATGCAATTGCAAATGTTTTTCTGGGGTTATGTTTTGACTACGTTTTGATTTTGAATGAGATTGTGATTGACATTTAAGATTTGAGATTTCATGGTGATCTCATTAATTATCCAACTTAAAAGCAAATGGTATATATACCTTTTGGTCACATTTCCGTCCCTCCCTCCCATCTTTTCTGTGCTCTCCCTTTACATTGGATTTTGAGTTTTTAAGCATTACAGTGAGAGCATTAAATGGCCTTGACATTTCCTCTGCAACGGCCTTTCATACTTCTGGGTCTCTGGCACAGAGAGAGAGAGAGAAGTTAAATATTTCCCACCCACCTCTCTCGCCCAGTCTCTTTTGTCTTATTCCCTTGTCTTCTGTTTTGTTTTGGAAACGCCTCATGTTTAACAGTCTCCATGACATCCAAACTAACTCAGCTCAAGCATTTAATGTCCATGGATGGCATATATAGCAATGTATGCAGTGTGAATCATTCCTTTTGCTGCATCTGTCCAATCAATGAGAAAAATAGGGCTTTGGTACCAAGCATCGACTGGAATGCATCCAAATTATTAAGCACCAACCAGCTGCAGCTCTACCCATGCCCATGTCCTTTTTTCTTTCACTCACGCAAGATTAATTTACCAACTTAATTATTTATTAGCTCCCTACACCTATTTTCAATAATATTAATATTTTTAACACGTGTCATGTGATGTGGCCAAATTCCTTAATTATGCCCCGTTAATGCCTGGCCAGATGAGCTAGCCAATCAGCTTTAGATCGAAAGTAAAATGATAAGAAGGGAAATGACATGCAGGACCCCAATAACATTCTTATAATTAATATTTTCGTAAGATTTTCCTAAATTTCTCCCTTTTGAAGAAATATTGTTTTTTTCATAATGAATGAAAGTAAAGTAAGTTTCTTCAATATATATATATATATATATATATATTGTTTTTTTAATAATTGCATGATTGCAATATTCTCATTAGTAGGTGATTCTCTAACATTTATTTTTCCATAATTAAGTTGCAGTCCTCTCCTTAAAAAGATGTAGATGTTGTATGGAAATTTATCACGAAAAACATTAATTATTTTATGCAACATTATGAGGTTAATTGAGCCTCTTGAAGTTATCAATTAGAAGTGTGATCCCCTCGAATAGATGGATTTACTATTTTATTTTCCTTATTTCCTGTTTTTAATCGATGGTATTAGAGTCCTTTCTTTTCCATCAATAAGTAGAAGAAGATTTTATGCCGTATATATAATACATAGAGCAAGCAGAGAGAGGTCGGTATCTCATATTTAACAGAATACGCTAAGGTTTCAAGCAGCAACCCTTGACAAGAAGAGGTCACTTGAGTCAACATTCGACTCGACATTTCTTGAGAAATGAAGCAATTAATTGATGATTCCATCAATTGAGCCATCGACTGTCAAAAGCGGAGTTCTATGGCAATCGGAACTCGGGCTTCACTAGAAGTATGACAATGATAAGATTAGGAGTATGGAGTTTCACACACACATATATATAAGTAGTGGAGTTCCCACGTTGAGATGCAGGAGATGCTCTGGCTAGGTATCACGAACAAAACATTATTTCGAACTGTTGATCGAACACTAAAAACATCAAAAGGTGGAGATAACAACTATTAATCTCGAAGGGGAGGTAATCTAGTGGTTTGATTGGTTTGAAGTGTGCCACAAAAACAACCTGGGAGGAGTTTGTGGAAGGGGCTGTAACATGCTATAACTTATAAGATTTTAACTATCATGAATTTCATAGTAAATTAATAAAAAGAAACATACCAGAATCCATTACTTCTTTTAATTTTTCTTTTGAAAGCATAAATACTAAAAATCGGTTTCATAAAATTGACATAGCATACTATAACTTACAAGATCTTAACTATCATAAATTTCACAGTAAATTAATAAAAAGAAACATACCAGAATCTATTGCTTCTTTTAATTCTTCTTTTGAAAGCATAAATACCAAAAATCGGTTTTTCTCGCTTGACTCACTTAAGGTACATAAAGATGATGGAAATTGCGTACATTTATAAGGCAGAAAGAGGACCGGTTTCCTTTATTCCTTTATGACTCAACTTCCCATCAAAATAAGAGTTAATTCAATAGGAAACCACTTCTCTTAATTAATTAACTAACAGTTTATTAAGGATTATGATTAAATAATCTCATAACTTAAAGAGTCTAATAAATACTCATATGTGTCATGTCATGTGGGACATTAAATTCTTACAAGGGCTCCTTGTTCGATTTGGTCTCTTAGTGTATGAAAACATGGATGTTGAGCTAGTAAAAATTCGGTAAACATAGATAGTAGATGAATATAAAAGTCGCTTTAAGCTTCTCTCCAATCGAGAGTAAGACTGGTGCGAAAGACAGTTAGTGGTGATGTTCATTGAAGGATTTTTATAACGCCTCGAGAAAAATTAACTAGTAATTAATTTCATAACGCGTCTACCATTTTCTTCTGGACAAAATGGAAATAAGGGGGACATTTAACTCTCTTTGTAAAAGAGAGTGTATGCAGTGGAAGACTTCACTTAAATCAACAAACAAGATAGTCACTAATTAACCGGCCCACATTAGAAAATTAATTACTAGAGTTAAAACAAAACATCAAAATATAACTTAAATATCCACCCAGCTAAGATTAAGGGCTTTGTTTGTTAAACAACATCAACTTTACAAGTCTTCAAGGAGTAACTCAATTGGCTGTAAAGCACGTCTCGTAAAGTAGAGATCACTAGTTTGAATCTCTCATTCTCTTATGTGGACATATCAAAAAAATAAATAAATAAAACATCAACTTTACAAGGCACTGTTCATAATAAAATAAAAAATAAAATAAATAATGATTGGTATAGAAAAGTTAAAAAATAGTATTAAAAAGTTAAAAAATTTTGTTTTGTAATGATTTTTTTATTTGAATAGTAGTAAAAAGTAAATAATGTGATATAAAAGTTAGAATATTTTGATGTTAATTTTTTTGTTGAAAAAAATGAAGTGAATTGTGTGTGAGAGTATAGTGTTGTTTAACAAACACTACCTAAAAGTGCTAAAGCATTGAAAGACAAATATATCTATCATCCAAATGACGAAAACCTCAATGGTTACAAGACATTAGATACCACATTTAAAGAAACCCTATGGGTACTATACAACCCAATTTTGAACCATCAACCACCATTTATAGCTACCAACTCAAGGTTGGAATCAAAGATCAATCTAATGAGAGCATCCAAAGGTACAACTAGCTATGAAACAACACATATTTTACTAGTGAAAAGATACAAGCGTTAGTCCACAACTTAGTGAATAAAACGTTATTTATGCAGTGAACTTAGTTGGGTATCAAAAGGTTTATAAATCACAATCATTAAAGATTGCATGACAAGATTATGCAGTATAAATATAATAGATGATAATTAAGACATAAATGTCCAATAATTTAACTCTAAATGGTATATTTGAGTCTTTAACTCTTTCTTGGTAGGATTAACATTATTTCGAGAGACCTATAATATAATACTGATGCCCCAGATGTTGTCGCATACCATCATGTACTAGCAGCCTGATAAAGTCTGACATCAAGTGGCTTGTGCTACTAACAAAATGGTAATGATGATTTATCATTTCATGGTGCACTTGTTACAAATAACCATTGAATCCAAAGCTAAACAATAATAATAAATCTCTTGACCATAGGGATAACCCAAAGTCAATAACTATTATCCCGCACTTTTCGGTATACCATATCATACGATATAATTTATTTCACAGTCTTTTACATCCATGCATTTACAAACTTATCATTTTTATTATTTTTTTTTTGAAGTGGTTTTATTATTATTTTATTCATTAATCATTTTCTTAAAAATAAAATTCATGCTATTAAATACACAAAATACACAAAATAATCATGCTATATATGCAAATAACAAATATATGTGTGAGTTTTACTCACCAAGCATCTTTCTCACTCTAGAATTCTAAGGTGAAGAGGGCAACTAAAATGGGAGGTTTGAATGTATGGATGAATTTATAGACTTCTCATGGCCGTTCAATAGGCTGCGGTGTTCAGGGTTTTAAAAAAACTTCCATACACTTTATCGAACGTTCGGCATCCCATTCAATTATTCGAGATTCAACTCCAACGTTCATCATCGAGTCATTCTAACGTTTGTCATGCAAAAGAAATTCTTGAAAATACCCAAAAACTCTACCTCTCCACACTTGTAATAACTGCCTATATATACTTATTTATATCAATTGAAGCATACTTATCCCAAATTAAAATGTCGGGGTACGTATTACAGTTTCGACTAGAAATCCGCCGAGCTAGAAGTCAACACTCAATGGACACTCGGAATATGATTGCTGCCTCCTTGATTGTTCGCAACAATGCAGAAGGCAAGGCTTAGCTTAGCGAGGGTAGTCGCCAAACTATGAAAGAGGTAAATAAACCACTAATTGGTGGAAGTAGCACATCTTTTACTCCAATTCAGAACACTCCTACCATATATAGGTTTGACGCAAAAGAGCTCAAGGAACACACAGCAAAAAGCTTGTGGTGGCATATATTGTGATGAGCTAGAGATGGCAAATGGGACATCAATGCAAACAAGGGCGACTACTGATAATTGAACCTATAAAAGCAAATACTGAAGTAATTGAGAAGAGTGTGGAATTTGATCAGAACGGTATGGAATCTAAAGATAACAATGATTTATTGTACATGCTTTAGCTGCTTATTCCAACTCCCAAATTATGCAAGTGAGTGGTTTAATCAAGTCTCAGCCAGTGGCGATATTCTTGATTGATATGGGGGGTACTTAATTAGCAATTGATGGATATCAATATTTACACTTGTAGTCGAATCTTGTAAAGAAGCTTAGCACTTACAAATGGGAGAAACCTACATTGCCAAGGTATATACGCGCCCTGAAGTGAAGTTATGGACCAACCACTTTTTATTACCGCTGAAAAATTATGAGGTTGTTTTAGGTATTGAGTGGGTGCAAACTTTGGGAGATATTTATTGACACTTTTCAAAAATTGACTATGAGATTTATGTTGAAACTTGAATGATACAAAGGTAGGTGGAGAAGGCTGATTTACTAATGAAAGACTTCATTAATAATCAACCTTGAGGACAATTAAGGTTGTTTTGAAGAGTATTGAGATGATAGAATCCCCATATATCTCCATAATATTTTCTTAATATTCTCCCATAATCATAATTATTGCATATTCAATTGCAATCTTCTCATTAATAAGTGATTATGTAATAATTATTTTCCTAGTATAAGCTGTAATTCTCTATAAAATGATGTAGTTGTTGTATGGTAAACTATCAAGGAAAACATTTGCTTAATGCAACATCTGGAGGTTGATTCCCTTGAAATAATAAATTAGAAGTCCGATCCTCTCAAAACGATTAATTATCCTTTTGTTTTTCTTATTTCCTATTTTTGAACGATAGAAACCCTCATGCTCCTGTTATAAAGCAAGATTGTTGTTATGGCCTGAATCTTCACAATGCTGTAGGTGGATGCTTTAGTTTGGAGAGGGAATATTGAGAGATGAAGGCTTGAGAGCGACAAGAGGTCCACCTTAATAAGTACCGAACCATTTTTTTTTTTTTTTTTGACATGTCCGCACAAAGAGATAGGGGGAAATGGGAAGAATGAGGATTCGAATTAGTAATTTTCGCTTCATGAAGTGTGATCCCCAGCTAATTGAGCTACTCCTTAGGAACTGGAACCAAAAAATTAAAAACATATAAATGTTGTGTTTTTAGGCATAATGGAGGAATTCTTGCTTATCCACGTGGCACAATTCTGTGAATTCTAGCTGGATAGACTCATTACACACACATGTATATATGAATTTAATAATTTATTTAAGAACTCATTTCATCTTTTTTTTTTTTTTTTTAAGAATATTGAGTATTTCTCTTAAGTCGATTAATTGTCCTAGATATCGATTTATTAGATTATTTTTGAGTTCATTTCCATATAAATTCAATGACAATATATAGGCTACTTTTATATGATAAGAATTGAAAGTAATTAATGACAATTATATATATATATATATATAATTTTCTTATGAATAAATGATAGGAGATTAATTTTATTTTTCACATAGCCAGGTTGATCATGTGGTGCATGTAGTTTTAATAATTTTGTATGTCACTTAAAACGTCTTATAATTATTTGGGCACAAAGCGATGAAAGGTTCATCATGTAAAAGCTCTCCTATCACATTCAGTGCTTCAACTAGCAAATAATATAGTGGTCTGTGCATTTGACTGTGCAGATTAGAAAAGTTCAAAGGGGTAGAAACAAAACCAGACCACCGTGCCTGGCATGGCACTTTTTAAGAGGAAAACTCCAGGAACTATTTCGGAGTTACTGTGAAACTGGAAGAGCAAGTACAGTTTTGGCTAATAACAAATGAGAAAATAGTTAATTATAATATAGATCATAAAAGTAAAGACTGAAGAGGCATGAGCTAGATATGACAAAATTGTCTATAAAAGGGTATCAATAATTAAGATAAAATCCCAAACACTCTCTTTCTCTCTCTTAAACTCGCTCGCGATGCTGAGTCCTTCAAAGTTCAATCCCTGAAAATGAGAGCCCAAAAGAAAATTAATAATAGAATTGGGTTAATTAATTATAAGCAAGTTAAATTAAGATCCTAATGACTGTACAAAAGGGATGTCGAGTTTCAATTGCATGAGACACTGAAATGGCAGTGACTATGTCACGCAACCGTGCGCATTGTAGGCTGTATCATAAGAAAAAAGTCTGTAGACTCTGGAGTCAGGACACTGAACCACACAGTGTCAACTGTGGGCAATAAACTACTCATGCGCGGATATATTATTTCAGAGCCATTTCCTTTTTGCAATATTATACCCGGTTCCTAGGGTTTTTGGTCAACACCTCAACAGTGGGATATGTGACTGAGTTTTTTTTTTTTTTTTTCTTTTTTCTTTTAAAGTGCCAGTCACTAAATTCTCTTTTACTTGTAAAAATTCAAGTTAATATGTTAAGCTTTTCTTGAAACAACGCATCCATTCACCTTGTATATATATTAAAAGTATAAATCATTGTATTCTTATTTGGATTTAAAAAAAATAAAAACAAAATATTGGAACCCTAATTTCAGCAATAAAAATATAATTATAACCCAGCTAGCACCTCATTTCTGCCCTACAATCTATATTAGGATGATCAGATGGTGACCGCATAATTTAATCAAAACATTCCCAGAGCAGCAAGATAACAATATATATATATATATGGTAGCAGTCTCATTAGTTAGTTTGCAGAAATAATGATAATGATTAAATCATGATTATATGTATTAAGAGTTTGGAGATATTGTACCTATGACGGGTTGGGCAAAGTTTGTGATCCATGGAAGAGAAGAAACCCTAAGAGGGGTCAATGGTACGACGGTCGTCCCCAGTAGCGGCCCTAGGTTGCTGAAACTGACTGAGTTGCCCTATGCTTGCGGAGACATTCATAGCCAAAAGGCTTGCATCATAGTTGTTCCCCGTATCAAAGCTCCTAATCATCTGCTGCTGATTGGGAAAAAACTGGTGATGGTAGTGGTGATGGTCCCGGCCGCCACCGCCGATCAGATTAATTCCCAAGTTCTGCTGGTGGTTGTGATTGGTCGCCGTGGCGGCCGCAGCAGCGGCAGCAATTAGGCCGTGGCTTGTGATGCCCAAGTTCTGGTATTTTGAGAGTTCAGATTTGGCGCAACTGAGGTCCATCTGGAGTTGGCGAAGTTGGTGTTGGAGGAGAGAGATGACTCCCACGCACCCGTAGACGGGGTCACGGAGACGCATGTCGGCCTCATAGGCCAGAGAATTCACGGCGTCCTCGCGCTGATGGGGGTGCAACTCGTTCAGAAGCTTTGTCACGTTGCTTGCCCCAAACACTTTGTGCACGTTTGCAAATTTTTGGGGTTGGTCCGGTGGGAAATATGGTGCAAAAACGCACTCCGGCTGGCATTTGCGCCGCAGAAACTTGCACGCTGCACACGGGGAATTCGACGACGATGCCATGTTCCACTTTCTCCTCTGCAAATCAAACAAGATCCAGCATCCAATGTGACAATGATATAAGAGACAAGGGGCCTTAGAAATTTATGAAAATTACAACCAAAAGGGAAAAATAAATTATTACGAAATTTTTTACTCATATATACCATGATAGGCAGAAAGAATTAACAAACTGAACATGATTTGAGTTTATCAAGTGTAAATATTGACCATTTTAATCTTGGGGACGAAGAAATAAATAGGGGAAAATTTTCTTAATGAATAGATTAACTAGAAGAAATTGAGCAAACAATTTAGTTAATTTAATAATAAAAGATATTTATATATATAAAAAAAGCCTAAAAGAGTACAGAAAATAATTGACAGTCCATGACACAAAGGCGGTGCGACTATAATTGTAAAGTCTAAAAAAGGTTATAACAGCACTAATCGAACTTCGAATCCGCAAGATCTTAGACCGATTTTTTTTTTTTTTTTTTTCTCAAAATCAAAATTAGTAGGAAATATACATTTAATAAAAAGGGGATTTATTAAGCGTAAGGTGGCGGCCGGCCTTTAAATGAGAAATAACTTCGGCGAATAAAAAAATAGTTAGTTAATGTAAAATAGGAAGGATATCTATACCTCTGCAGGATCTGGTTGTAATAATACTGATTTTCTTACCTGATTTGTCTTCAGAAGGAATCAAAAAAATATATTCTTGGTTTCGGCTAGAGTTTACGAGATCTGGCTGTAAAAGATGGAGGTAGGTGTATGGTCAAATTGCACAAATCAAGCAACAAGCACACAAGATTCCCTGAATGACATGATATACAATAGTCCCATTTCTCTCACCACCCAGAAACCCTAAACCAGCGGTGGAGATATATACAAGGTTTTACTTTAGAAGGAGAAAATGGGTCTTGAGAGAGAGAGAGAGAGAGAGAGAAAAAGAGAGATCAGAAGATGAGGATTTGATGAGTACCTTTGTGTGGTAGGGTTTGGAGAGGGAGCAGAAAGTAATGGGAAAAGGAAGAAAGGTAGATTTTGAGTACCCGTATGGTGGGATTGAGGGATTGGATCTCGTGAAGAGGAAAGGTTATATATATTTCACTCTTTCCGATGAAAAGTTTGGAAGCAGATCTTGCTTGAAATTCATACAAGCGTATATTACTTCAATTTTTCCTTTAAAGATGTGAGACTTTTAAGAGAGGGTTTGATTGAAGACCTTGGGATGAACAAACTCATGATACCCCATCATACACCAATGGCTATAAAAATGCAAAAGAATTGATGAAAAGGATAGATGTGATGAGAATAAGAGTGGTCTGATTCTGACTGAGGGGAGATCTTGGGATGATGGAAGAGTCTCCTTCTCCTCTAATTCTTATTCTTCTTTTTGCCTTGGGAGTTTAATAAAAAAACGCAAGAAAATGAAAAAAAAAAAAAAAAAAAAAAAAAAAAAAAAAAAAGTAGAGGGAGAGTATTCCTACTTCAAGACGTGGGGCGGCCTCGATTTCTTCAGTCAAACCTTTTTCTTTCTTCAAACTACTGCTATACTATTATTGATATTGATGATGGTGGATGTGGCTGATGAAAATGGATGGACGATCTCCCAAAGCCCTTGAAGCTTTTCACAGTCGGCTCCTCTTTTTCCTCCCCTCCTTGGTCTTACTTACTTGGTTGTACGTCCTTTGTACAGGAAATCTCTTTCCCTTTCTGTTTCCTTGTCTAATTTTTTTCTTTTTGTCGGCTTTTCCTTGCTAAGACCCCTTCTTTTAAGCCGTTGGGGAGAATAATATTAGATATCTAAGCTTGCTGTTCATGCAAAATTTATCTTCTTTTTGGCGCTCTTATCGCTTCTAAATCTTCGCCGGAAAAACAAATGGCACGGAACATGCATATAAAGATGATGATCACAAGGGCAGGTTGAGCAGGAGAGAGAGAGAGAGAGAGAGAGAGAGAGAATTGAGAGTGGTGGGTGGGAGGTAATATCGGCGAGGCGGGGGAAAGTCCCCCAGAAGCAGAGGCTAAGGAGACGCGGAGAAAGCAAACACAGTGTGAGTTGGAGTAGAGATAAGAGAGTTGGGGGGAGTGACGGGCTTTGTGGTTGTTCTTACATTATTACTACTTATTTAAGACACTATCAGAGATTTTGTTTGTAGCATGTTGTGTTGTGTAGTGACATGACCCATCTTCCTATCCTCTGAACAGTACTAAATAGTATAGGGGTAGCATCTTCTCTTTCTTGTGTCTTTGTAGGCTTTCAGGTTGTGCTTTCTGTCCCCTATCCTCTCTATATTACCCTCCATATATATATATAATTTTTTTTTTTTCATATTAAGGAAGAAAGAGGGGGGGGGGGGGGGGGGGGGGGGGGGTGGGGTGGGTGGGTTCCGTAATTACCGTAATTATTTGCTTGGAAATGCTTGAAGCAAATCAATTTGTACATGCATGATCTCTGTCGTCTTTGACCGTTTTTAGGATTTCAACTTTCAAGGGTTTTAGGAATAATCCTACATTATTCCTACTGATCAACTGATCCTCGACTTCAAGGCTAGCGATAGGCCCACGGCCCGGATAAGAAAATTTCCGGGATTGGCATATCCCGAGAGAACACAAAGAATATTTGAAGGGTTATTCTCAAGACAAGCACCTCTCGGGGTCATCAGCTAGAACAAACATCTCTCAAGGTCATCAAGTATTACTTCAGCACAGAAGATTCTGGTGACTTTTATCTTCTAACCAAGAGGAGGCCTTACAGGAGTAGGAGTCTCAATCCACGATTAGAACTTCCTAAAGAATCTGATACAAGAGCCATACTCCAAACCAAATTGGAGTAGGACTAGGACCTCAGGATAATTCTAACTCTTAAGCACTCTTACCAAATTGAAGAAGGAGACCCAGTCCAAGTATAACACCTAGACTAAATTATTGTGCATTAACCATATATTTATCATAGAGAAATCACGCCTTTGCATTCACACCTCTAAATGTTGACTCATTAATATTAATTACAACTTGTTTCACGACATAATTTTCATCCATTAAATATGTTTAATAGCCCAATATGATTGGAAGTATATCTTAAAATAAAATGGTAATTCGTAAAGGCAAATTGCAGTGAACCAATTCAGATGTGTGACCAGGTGAGTTCAAATGGAGTGGCAGCTTCAGAGGCAAAATGTAATTTACCTTATTTTCTTCGTTTGCAGTGGGGACGGGGATTGGAATTTTGCCCGATAAGTGACTGGTATGGAGATAAGCAATTAATAAGTTGCTCGGTTGGGAATGGGGTCGAGAAACTTGGCCCACACGGCCACCCAGGCCCGCTGCGATCGATCCCTACCATCGAATTAGGCATATCTATTCGTAATTCAACTGATTTACTCACTTAAATAATTCAATCCTTTCGGTTTTATCCTGCTCATTTAATCATTTTCATTGTACGTAATTCAGGGTACAATGAAAAAATAATAAATAATGAGGTGATAAATATGGTAAATTATGAGGTGTTAAAATTGATAAATGCTGCTAGGAAGATAAAATATTTCTTGATAGAATATTACCTAAGTTTAGGAAATCTTTATTCGCTTTTCGCTATCGTGTAACTTTTTTTTTATCTTTTTAAAGAAAAATTAAAATAACAAGGATGATAAATCATAAAATACCAAATGGCTCCTAATTTAATTTGTTGTTTTCTATTTCTCTTATTCTAGAACATAAAGTCACCATCAAACAAATGGAGCAATGGTTTTATCTTAAGAGTAATACTAAAAATTATATTTTTATCCCATAATTTTAAAGTGACATTTCTAACTAATTATTATAATTTTTTTAAAAAAATTGATCTAATATATAGTTGGTTGAGACTGTCATGTTTTTTTTTTTTTGTTTGACATGTCCACACAAGGGAAGGGGGAGGGGGGATTCGAACTAGTGACCTACGCTTCATTAGGCGTGGTCTACAGCCGATTGAACTACCCATTGGGGACTGTCATGTTAGCATTATATGATAGTTGTATAATTAATAAAAATATAGTTTTTAACATTATTTAAAGCCGAATGACTTTAATCAAATAGCTATGGCACCAACAAATGATTTTTATTATTATTTTGGTATCTTCTCCTATTACTTGGTTAGAAGAGAAAATAATTACCAAGAAATGACTCCCAATCGAGGACAACATTCTTCTCATCCGCATTGAATTATATATATATATATAAAGTCTAGAGTAGTGGTATAGTGCTATATACTTCATTTTTATAGACTATTGGAATTACTGAGCAAAAATAGACCGGTGGATTGTATTCGAAATTAGACAACGCAGGCCTAAAATATTGTTTATGAGAAATTTTGACATTTTTTTTTTGTTTCTTTTTGACATACAATCAGCAAAACATTTCATGCCAAAATTTTATTACATACTAGTAAATGATTAACTCATTGAATTAGAACAAGTTTTTGATTGTTCCCATAATCCCATTCCATTCATTCTAATTGAAGAAAGTCAGGCAAATTCAAAAAAGCTATCTTCGGCTGGACCTTCTTCCAGGAACAACGCTAAGATTAGTGGAATTAACCTGATCTCGTGTTATCTCCTACGGGCACAGTACAAAAGAGTCAGAATATAAACAGCTAGGAACAGTTTACCCTCTAAGAATTTGGTTACTCCAAATTAAAGAAAAACAAAAAGAGTAACTAATATACCACTATCATACAATTTACCTTTAAAAAAATAAAAATAAAAATAAAAACTATCACACAATTTATTGTCATAATCTTAAATATAGACTTTATTTATTTATTTATTTTTAATTTTTTTGAAGAAATCGTGGTATTCTCATTATAGCAAGTCAAAAGAAGCAGGGACATGACGTTATGCTTCAAGAATATCGCGAATACAATCCGGGGATTCAGAGCCCCACACACGTTCCACATTGTCTTTCAGCGCCTGGCGAGCTAAAGCATGAGCAGCCTGGTTGTGCTTTCGTGAAATATGACCCAACTCCCAGCGAGGTATACCCACCAAAGAAGCTTTTATATCAGCCACCAATTGGCCTGTACCGCTGTCATCCATGTCGGTGGAATTCATTGCATTTACCAAAACCTTTGAATCACTTTCCATCATCAGGTTGTTTAGTCCCAGCTCTTTACATAGATGTATGGCCATGAAAGCAGCCAATGCTTCTGCAGAAAGAGGATCCAAATGACCTGGGCGTGGCGAGCATTTTGCAGCATACAAGTTCCCCTGGTAGTCACGAATAACTGCCCCTAGGCCCAGTCTGCCATTTCGCCCGTCAATGCCTACGTCCCAATTCACCTTATGTCATCCAACAGGAGGAGCCTACCATACATCTAAAGGACTAGGAGCAGTAGTTAGGCTCCCACGACACTGCTCCATCTGAGACTTGAAGATGTCAGCTGCCTGAGAAGCCTGCTGCATAACAGTATTGGGGTGTAAGAACGATCCCCCATGAACTACCTCATTCCGCCGAAGCACCCTAACAAATAAATGGAATTCCGCACTGCTGCACTTCCAAAACATTCCTTCAACAACCTGTAGAAAATCTGGGCCTACATATGAACTCTTTTGAAATATTATAGTCCCGGCACTCCATACATCTCTAGCCGACGAGCATTGCCAAAGTATGTGGAAAGTAGTTTTCGGCTCAAGCGCACAAATAGGACACAACGGAGTATCAATGATCTTACGAAGTCGAAGATTGTCTCGAGTTGGAAGAATCTCATGGCAAGCACGCCAAATGAAATTTTTCTCCACATTCGGAATTTGAAGAGACCACAAATGATGCCAAATATTACTTTTGCTGTTCCGAGAGGAGCCTTCAGCCTTTGTAGCCAATACAATTTCTTTTTGGAGGTGATATGCGCTCTTTACTGTAAAGGTCCATGTAGTTGTTCCCTGCCATATCAGCTTGTCCTCCTGGTTCGTGTGACTTATAGGGATGGACAGGATGATTTCCCTTTCCTCCTTTGAGAAAATCTGCTCCAAGAGAGATTACTTCCACCAAAATGTCTCTGCATCAATAAGGCTACTAACGGTAGAAGTGGGATCAAGTACCCTTGGGCAAGATTGCACCTTGAAAGTAGATGGAATGGGAATCCATCGGTCCTCCCAAATACGAATCGTTCTTCCATTCCCAATCCTCCATATTAGCCCCTCCCGAACTAAAGCACTAGAACTTTGAATACTCCTCCAAGCGAAAGACGGTTTTCGCCCTAAAGGAGCATCAAGAATTGAACATCCGGGGTGGTATTTGGCTTTGATAATACGCGCAATTAGGCTATCAGGTGTCTTCCACATTCTCCAAATTTGCTTGGCCAAAAGGGCCTTATTAAAGCAAGCTAAGTCGCGAAAACCCATGCCTCCATAAACCTTAGCCACACCCATTTTGTCCCAATTCATCCAATGAATCTGTTTCTCCTTCTCCTGGTGTCCCCAAAAAAATTTCATCATCAATGAATTGATTTCCAAAATTAATGAAGTAGGGAGCTTGAAGAGGCTCATGCAATATGTGGGGATAGCTTGGATCACCGTCTTCAACAAAATCTCCTTTCCCGTTTGAGAGAGAAATTTTAGTTTCCAATCTTGAAGCCACTTCCAGACTCTCTCCCTAATATTTTTGAAAGCTGTTATACGTGAACGGCCCACTACAGCTGGTAGACCCAAATAGGTATCATAACGCTGTGTCGTAGGGATCCCTGCCACCCCTTGTATGAGCTCCTTAACCACATTAGGTGTATTGTAGCTAAAAAAGATCCCCATTTTGTTTGTGTTCATTTTTTGTCCCGAAGCTATCTTATATTGATGCAAAATAAGATACAACTAATTCCATTGGGAAAGGGACGCCCTGTAAAAAAGAAGGCTGTCATCCGCAAAGAATAAGTGACTTATCTCTGGGCCATACTTAGATGTTGGAGCCCCAATTAGTAACCCTTCCCTGCGTGCCTGATACAACATGGAGCTCAGAGCCTCTACATATATAAGAAATAGGTAAGGTGAAATGGGATCTCCTTGGCGAATGCCCCGAGAAGGGGTAATCATTCCACAAGGAGACCCATTAACAAGTATGGAATACCTAACCGATTTGACACACATCATGATTAGGGATATCCACCGCTCATTGAATCCCATCTTTCTCATAACAGCCTCCAAAAACCTCCATTCCACCCGATCATAGGCCTTGCTCATGTTGATCTTTACAGCATAAAACCTTTCCTCCCCCTCATTCCGGTATGCATCGTGTGCAGCGTTTCAAACGCCGCAAAAACGTTATCCGTGATCAGACGCCCCGGAATAAAGGCACTTTGGGACTGATCAATAATATGTGGTAAAATCTTCTTGAGACAGTTAGCTAGAACCTTGGCTATAATCTTATACAAGACGTTGCATAAACTTATAGGCCTAAAGTCCACAACACTCATGTGGTGTTTATTTTTTGGAATAAGGGCTACATGAGTCATATTTAGATCAAGAGGCATGTCTCCAGAATTTAATATATCAAGAATAACCCTGCTTACCTCATCTCCCATGGTGGACCAGTTTTTTTGGAAGAAGCAGGCATTCAACCCATCCGAACCCGGGGCCTTGAGGGGAGACATTTGGAATAAAGCTGCTGTAATTTCCTCTGTTGTGAAGCTTTTTGTTAATTCCAGATTCATTTCCAGTGAAACACGGCAGCCCAAGTGTTGTATACACGGGTTCAAATCACTATTTTGCCCTTTAGAAAATAACTTTGTGAAATATAGCACAAAGGCCTTCCCCACGTCCTCAGGTTTGCTCCACTTCAGCCCATTCTCATTAGTTATTAACCCCACATAATTCTGCTTACATTTTGAGTTGGCACAAGCATGATAATACTTGGTGTTCCGATCACCATACTTGAGACAATCCTCCTTAGCTCGTTGTTTCCACCAAAGCTCTTCCCTTTCTAACAGCCCCTGTAACTCCCGCCCCTCTCCTGAATTCCTACCAGCTGCTTCTGCAGCTTGGATATTTGGGCTTGGTATTTCCAAGTGTGGTTCTCCTCCAGTCAATTAATTCTTTTACACAGCTATGCAATTTTGACTTTAAGCCATCCCATTTCCTTTCTTGCATGGCAGACTGATTCCATATTTTTGAAATAATATCCCTGCAACCATCCTCCAAAGCCCAACAAGCTTCAAAGCGGAAACTTGGCTTTTGACAAGCTGGACCATTCCTTCGCAACAGGTGTAGTGTAAGAAGGGCATGATCGGAACAAATGGCTGTCTCCACAATAACTTCAGCATCCGGAAACAGGACCCTCCATTCATGGTTTGCAACTCCACGATCCAATCTCTCTTTAATGAGCTTTAAGCCATCTTGACGATTACTCAAAGTAAACTTGGGACCGCAAAAACCCAAGTCAGTTAAGTCACACTCTTCAAGTGTTGTTTGGAAAGCTTGTATGAGATGAGACCCCATTGGCGCACGTTACCACCCAATTTTTCTGGCATCGTCGTAACTTTGTTAAAATCTCCACTATACATCCAAGGTGTGGGATTTAAACTAGCCAAAAGTTTCATTAAATCCCATCCCTCTTGTCTTTTGCTTGTCTCCGGGTGCCCATAAAACCCTGCAAATTTCCAATCCACACCAAGAGAGTGATGATGGACTATTGCATTTATATGATGACGGCTAAAGTTTTGGATCTCAACCCCACTTCCCTCCTCCCAAAAAAGCGCTAGACCGCCACTTTTACCCATACAATCTACTACGAACATATGCTCAAAACCCAATTTCATTCGAATACCCTCCATTTTATTTTTTCGTAACTTGGTTTCCATAAGAAAAACCAAGTTGGGATTCTTTTCTTTCACCATTTGACGAAGTTCGTGAGCTGTGTGAGGGTTCCAAAGCCCTCGACAATTCCAGCTATAAATGATCATTGCGGTCGGCGGGGCTGTAAACCAGCCTCTGCCATCCCCGAACTAGATATTGGATCACATTCACTGCGATCACTTCGTTTACAATTCTTTTTAATAGCAACATCCATCTTCTCCTCTCCCCTGAAGCCCTTTTTTTTTGGACTAGGAGTTGCTAAACACCCGTTCGACTCCGGTTCTATGTGCTTACGCTTCCAAGACATTAAACTCTTTCCTTGATCTCCATTCTGTTTTCCATTAAGCTGCAAGCCTCCAACCTGATGGTCATTCATTGTTTTTTATATTTCAATTAAAATTGGGCCTGAGTAGTTTCCCCCAGAATTAGAAACAAATCCTCCATAACCCATAGAGAGCGGGTTTGGGCTGCTGCTTGAGGCAATTCGGCCTGAGGGTCACTTTCCATTTGGAGACAGCTTTGGGGAGGCCAGCTGTTCCGTCCCTTCTAGAAAACTCCTGCCCGTTATATTCTCCTCCCCCTTGTGCGCTGTTTCTCCTTTATTATGGGTCCACGTTTCCTTGTCATGATGCTGTGCTTGGTTATTCCCATTTATTCCTTCATCATTACTTTCCTTATTAGTCTGATCCATCCCCTCGCAATTTCACCCGTTACTCCCTTGACGTGCGCTGATACTCCGTGATTTTTTTTATTTTTTTTTGAAAAAATAGTGATGACTTTCCTGAAATACTCCTCCACTGTCCGCCCCCTCGCCGGAATCTGCAGTGTCATATTTCCAGCCAAAACCAGTGTTGTCTTCACGTTCAACGGATTTTTTCTTTTCCTTCCCAGCCCGCTCATGTTGGTCATACGTGGATTGTCCTTTATTCATTGTGTATCTCCCAAAACCCCTTTCTGGTTTTCTTGTTGGTGAGGCTGCTCTCAACCAAGGGCCATATCGAGGGGTGGTTTCTTGATTTCTGAATTCACTTTTATTCAAACATCCATTCTTTCCATGACTGAGCACACCACAATGGAAGCAAAAAATTGGGAGTCGTTCATACTGGAATGTAATCCACACTAGTTTCCCCTGAAGATTCAGTTTACGCCCATGCAGGAGAGGTTTAGTCAGATCCAAGCGTACCTTCACCCGTAGAAATTCTCCCCATCCCATTCCATTTGCCTCTGTATCCACTGCTTCCACCTCACCCATAGTAGCTCCGATCTTCAGTCCAATTTCATTGCCCATACATGCCAATGGTAAATTAATCATACGAACCCAGAAGGTCGCCTTATCGAAAGTGAAATCTGATGGTTGTGCAAGACCATCAAAGTCCTCAATCAAAAAAAGGTTACCTTCAAAGACCCAAGGCCTTCCACTCAAAACACGCTCCTTGTCCTGCTTGTCAGAGAATTCGATTAAGAATAAATTCTCCCTCGAGAACCTTAAAAACTAGATTCCCAGTAGGCTTCCACCATCTAATCAGAGTCTTCTTAATGATTTCTTTGCTCATCAAATGATCCACAATTAATTTCCCAACAACACATGCTTTCCCATATCTTGTTCTGACATCCAACTCCCTTTCTTGAATATCTACCTCGATGCATTCTTCATCTTCCGTCAGCTTCAGATTTTCCCAGAGCTTTGATAGTTCCTCTGCCATGGAGCAGGTTATGCAAAACAAAAAGGTTTTTACTTTCATAAGACTCAAGAGAGCCTGGAAAAACTTCTCCTTCTCCACTAGGAATGACTAGAGAGAAAACCGTTCCTTCTGCTCTAGAAGTTACAAGGTCCCAAAGAGAAAACTGTTTGAAATATCAAAATAAATCGTGCTAAGATCGAGTATACGTTCCTGGCCAAACCTCCGTCCAGCAAAACCCCGGTTTCTCCCTAATGGCCTTGGCAGACAACGGGTAGTGCCACCTCAAAGGCTACACCTCCCCATTGTCCCCACTAGTTTCTGCGAAATCGGAGTTTTCATCAGCCGGCGGTGGAGTTGTCTTGTGTACATTTATTCTAAGATTGTTAACACCAAATATAGACTTATTAAGGACAAAGTTTTCACATGTTATTATAACAATTTATTGTTGTAATCACATGTTATTAAAAAAATGGACACATGTCATTTTTATAGACTAGGTTGAAGGAAATTTATCCTATCCAGTTTAGAAGAAAACTTTATCCCTGCTAGGAACAATTTATTGTCTAATCTTAAATATAGACTCATTAAAGTAGTAGTTAATTAGAGTCGATACCAGAGTTTCCATTTGCCAAAAATCCTATCATGAGATGTCATGAAATGGTCGGTTTTATGGCAAGCAAAGTACAATTTTTATATTTTTTTAGAAAAAAGTATAAATACCCTCCTCAAACTGCAACCCCATTATCAATATCCCCTCCAAACTAACAATCGTGTCAATATCCTCCATATTATCAACAAAATGTGTGTTCGCCCTTATATATAACAAAAATACCATTCATAAAATAAATAAATAAACTCTTCAAATTATTTTTTCAAAAAACAAAAAAAGAAAAAAGAAAAGAAGAAAAACCAATTGATAAGGATATGTTTTTAAAGAGCAAATTAATGAAAGAAATGATCAATAATATTAAATTTCCTAAATAACTAAAATTTTATACTTTCATTTGGTCGAATATATAATTAGAGAGAAGGGAAGAATGTAAAACATACCACGTGTTTGAATTTCATATCCAATGAGCTTTTCGACATCATCCTTCCAAAGTCAGAGCGTTCATTAATATTGATCAAACATCGGGATTTTGGCTTTGTTGCTCTTCCTTGAGCGCCTGATTTTCTAGCATTCATCACCTTGTCTACCATCCTACTTCCCAAAACATGTGTGACGTGTCCCATTTCCTTTCCCTTGACTACTACTCTCTTGCTTGGATTCCACTTTTCGACCCCTCATTACGCTTGGTGAGCATGATTCCCTTCTTGGTTTTGCTGTAGAGGGTACCGGTTCTGCTGGTTTATGGTGAAGTACTGAACGACCCCTTGTAGCTGAAGTTGAACGGTCTGTTCTTAGATTAGGAGGTGTCTCATTGGAAAATTCTGGAATTTGAGCCGGAATTGTTGATCTCACTAGAGGTGACATACCTCTACTTCTAGTTTTGTTCCTATGTTTTTGGAGGTAAGGGAATCCATATGGATTTCTTTTTGGTTTGTGGATTTTGCTGTGTTTGTTCGCTTACTCATCATATCGGTTACTGCAGGTTTTTGGTTTATTATTGGAGTTCCTTTGGTGCTTTTTGTAATTGGTTCAGTTGATGATAAAATGCTCCGTCTCTGACTAATTGGGGTAGTGGATCTCACTGGGAGCTTTGGATTTGGACGGGGAGATTTGGGTCTTCCATCGCTTGCCTTGGGTGCTTCTGAGTTGTCATCTGCAAACTAGTTGGTTGTAAATAAATAAATAAATATATGTTAGTAGACGAGACATATATAATGATATAAATTATAATTAATATATTAAGGGGCACATGGTTCTGACACGTACCCGTGAAAAAGGTTGGATGATTGGCATCTCCCTTTGAATGACTAGTTCAGGGGCAGGTGCTTCCATATCTAGATCGAGATCGATGGGAATAGAGGAGTTGCTGGTGGTGTTTTTAACCTTTCATTCACATATAGTAGTAGTACATATATAGCAGATAAGTTGGATGATGTGCCCAAGTAGGAAGTGAATTATATGTTGACATGCATGAAAATTATTAATTAAGACCGCGTGTCTACAGTTTGCCGCAAGAGATCATTCGAATGGTACATTAGAATTGAAAAGAGAAGAAAGTAATAATTCAAAATTTCTTTTGGAAGCCAAAAATTGCTCATAAGAACAAAAGTTACTCTACATATACTTTCTTCTTTTTATTTTCCTTCCTCTCTCTTCACATGCCAAAACTAAATTTCTTATATATATATATATATATATATATATATATATATATATATATATATATATATGTGTTCGATCCATCTTAAAAAAGTAAACCAATTTAGACAGCAATGAAAGGTTACCAGTTGTAATCATTTTTTCCGTTCTGATCAGCAAGAAATTCAAATCCAGGTCTTTTTCTTTGCAGATGGAATTCTATAGATTGGATAATTTCCTGTATTTTGAGTAAAGCTCAATAAACATACCAAGTTAATTAAAATGAAAAAAAAAAAAAAATTCAAAATCCATGTGAAAGCCCATATATACCAGAAGCAGTAGCATGGGGATCAAATTCTTCAGAAACAGGCTGAAGGAGGCTCAGAATGCATTCTTCACGATTATACAATTCCCGGAATAGAACAAGTTCTTCATCTTTGTCCTTCCGACCATTTATTGGTATCCCCAAGATCCTCCTGCCATTCATTATCTTCTTTTAATAAATATATGTTTTCCTGTAGAAATAATTATTATTTTGATGGGTAATGTACTAATGTTTGAGATTGCGGAGATACAAATGAAGTGACTCGGTCCTTAATAAAATGTGGGGAGGACTTAAGATGGGGAAGAATCAAAGCTATATATATATATATATATATATATATATCGAAGAGGAATCTTAGGCCGGCATTTTCAATCAAGGTCTAGGGATGTATACATATAGGCCAAGAGAGAGCACCAAGGAAATTCCCAAACAGTTGGGTATCCAATTTAATCATAGAAAGAGTAATGACCAGATTCCTGGGATCGCACATTTGGCATCTTTCGGGGCGTAAACGTACGTAGTGGTCGCTCAGTAGTCAATTCTCTATTATAGTATTATGGCAATCACATGAATCCGGCCACTGCCACCCAATAGGAATGAGTCAACTTCAAATCGAATTGGCTTCGGTCCAGGACATGGAAAAACGAATCCAATCCACAGTCTCATTTTGGGCCTGAATATGTTCCAGCACATCCCATGCGAGCAGTTCAATGGGCTCATTGTCAAAGCCCTTACTTGAAACCTCTTAGTTAACCTACCTTTATTCCCTCTCTTCTTCTTCTTCTTCTTCTCCTCCTCCTTCACACACATACAGTGCGTGAGAGAGAGAGAGAGAGAGAGCGACCCTGCGCAGCGGAAGTGGAAGCGATGTTGGGTTCGAGTTTTCGCACGGTTCGGCGGCTCTGCTCCTCTTTCTCCTCATCTGTTTTGCTGGACGATTGTAGTTTGCAGCGCCACTTAAATAATAGTATTGGCAAAGCTAGTTATGGTGCTTCTTCTGTCATCGAAACCAACAATTGCACGAACCGAGCCAGCAGCAGTAATGAGATTGGGCCGTGTTCTTCTTCATTGGCGACCAGTGCGCACGTGCTCAGGAGCAGCAGAGCGGGAGCACGACGACCCAGGCCACCACGGGTGCGAACTCGGCAGCAGCAAAAGAAAATGACGACGGATGCGGATGCGTACTCGGCAATAGAGCTGGCACTGGACTCGGTGGTTAAGATCTTCACGGTGTCCAGCAGCCCCAACTACTTCCTCCCCTGGCAGAACAAGTCCCAGCGCGAGTCCATGGGTTCCGGTACCCCGCTTTTCTTCTACCTTGATACATGTGTCTAGTGTGTCTTTAACACTCTAATGAAGTATATTGTTTCCTAATTCGAATTTATAATTATAGCCCTGGTTAGCTTTATCATGGTTTTACTTATCAAAAAAAAAAAAAAAAAAATTTATAGCCCTGGTTGCTTTCAAAATTTCCATAGAAGTTTTTTGTGTGTGTTTTGAAAATAAAATATTTGGAGTTCCTTGTATTGATCATTTAGAAATATATGGATGAAGCCAACTTGGCTGTTTTTGGAACAAATATAAATCGTAAAAACCTTTTGCTGCGGTTCATTCGTTGTTTATCCGTATACTTTTCTAACTTAAATATCCTTACGATGGTAATGCAGGGTTTGTAATCCCTGGGAGAAAGATTCTTACGAATGCTCATGTAGTGGCTGACCATACGTTCGTACTTGTAAGAAAACATGGCTCTCCTACCAAGTATAGAGCGGAAGTTCAAGCTATTGGTCATGAGTGTGACTTGGCTATTCTGGTTGTTGAAAGTGAAGAGTTCTGGGAGGGGATGAACTTCTTGGAACTAGGCGATATCCCTTTTCTACAAGAAGCTGTTGCTGTTGTTGGATATCCTCAAGGTAACATTACTGATATTTTCAATAACTCTTCTATTGTATGTTCTATCTGTTTTATGAGTAAATGATAATGTGTTGTACCCATGAACAAGATAGGCCTCATGCCAGATAGAGGCTTAATGAGTAATATTTTCATACTTATAAAAACTGCTTGTTGCTTGAGCTTTTTAAATAAGGCAGTGTAGGGGGGTGATCTCTAATTGATCCTGCTTAATTGATTTTTTTTTTTTTTTTATTTTAAATACAGAAAAAAATAATAATATTATCATCCATGGTGTTTGTTACACGAGATTTTTTCACAGCCTTTCCAACTCTCATAGGAGAAACAACTTTATCTCCAGTCTTTGTATTGAAGATACGGTTACCTCCAACCAAAGGGTGATCAACAACACTATCAATTAGTATTACAAGAATCTCTTTAATGAAGCTGTTCCTCGGCGCCACAACATAGATAGGTGGGAGTTCCCTTGTTTAGACTTTGCAGAAGTGGCTTGGTTGGAGAGACCATTTCAAGAGGATCATTTGCTAAGTATGGATGGTGACAAAGCCGATTTCACTTGATTTTTTTTGGTCTTGTTAGGCTATAGTGAAGGATGATCTTATGTGCACCTTCCAAAGCTTTTATGAGCATGAGATGTTTGAGAAGAGCTTTAAAGCTACTTTTATCGCTCTCATTCCTAGAAAGATTGGGCAGTTGGATGTAAAGGATTTCAGACCTATCAGCCTTGTGGGTAATGTTTATAAAATTTTGGCAAAAATCCTTGCTATTAGAATGAAACAAGTGCTTGGGAATGCTCGTTTTGAACATTCAAAATGCCTTTGTAGGGGGGATCTTGACTCAGTTCTTATATAGCTAAGGAATGTCAACAGGTTAGAATCGGGAATTCTCGAAGTTGTTTGCAAGCTGGACTTGGAAAAAGCCTATGACCATGTCAATTGGGAGTTTTCCTCTTATTTCTTGGAGCGTCTTGGTTTGGTTCTGTTGAATTGTAAAGTTTAAAAAAGAGGGGAAGAAGAAGAGAAGACAAAGTGAATATTTTGAAATGGTTTAGGCATGTACGTTAAGTCCGTTCACCATAGCACATATTTATATTAGGGTAAATATAACATGATTACAAGAATACCTTAAGATATAAGAATAACAAGCTAATATATATAACTCTAACACTCCCCCTTCAAGCTGGAGCATACAAATCAAACATGCCTAACTTGTTGGACAATCGCTGAAAGGAGTCACGAGGTAATGGTTTTGCGAGAATATCACCCAGATGATCGTTAGAGCGAACATAGGGAGTGACAATTTGCTTCTCTATCAATAACTCCTGAAAAATGGCAGCTAACCTTAATATGTTTGGTATGCTCATAGAAAACAAGATTATTAACAATAAAAATAGCGGCACGACTATCACAATGCATCTGCATAGGAGTAAGAACATCGAGACCCAGCTCACGAAGGAGAGAGCGAACCCATAACATCTTGGAAGCAATATGAGCCATAGCTCTATTCTCGGCCTCAGCACTAGAATGGGCAACAACATTCTATTTTTTACTACGCTAGATAACAAGATTATAACCAACAAAGGTACAATAGCCAAAAGTGGACTGTTTATCAGAGTAACTTCCAGCCCAATTGGCATCACTAAAACCAGTGACAGACAAATTAACAGATGGCTTGAATAACAATCCTTAACCAGGGGCACCCATAAGATAATGCAAGATATGAAAATACACATCAAAGTGAGGTTGATGAGGAGAATGCATGTACTGACTAACCACTCCAATGTCATAAGTAATGTTAGAGCGAGTCATAGTAAGATAAAGTAACTTCCCTACCAGTGGTATCGACTGATGTCAGTAAACGTAGCACCTTGCTCGCCATCAAATTTAATAGTAGAGTCCATAGGAGTATCAATAGGTCAAGTACCCAAGAGACCAGTCTCAGAAGATCAAGAACATATTTTTGTTGACATAAAGAATTTCCTTGAGAAGAACGAACAACTTCAATTCCAAGAAAATAGCAAAGAGCACCAAAGTCCTTGGTATGAAATTGCTGACCCAAATATCTTTTCAAATCAACAATACTTGTTGAGTCGCTTCTAGAGATGATAATGTCGTCCTCATAAACAAGAAAATGGTGTCAGTGGAAGAGTGAGGAACAAAGACAGAATGATCAAAACTAGAGTGTTGGAACCCATATCCAAGTATAATGGCACTGAATCTATCAATCCAGGCACAAGGTGACTGCTTTCGTCCATGCAAAGGCCTATCACAATCGATATACCAGGTGTTCACTACTAGCAACAACATATCCAAGGGGCTGATCCATGTGTACTTACTCCTCAAGATCTCCATGATGGAAAACATTCTTTATATCAAGTTTTTACAACGGCCAACAATGACTAATAGCAACAAAAAGTAAAATCCAAACAGAATTGAGACGGGCCACAGGAGAGAAAGTCCCTAGATAATCAACACCATATGTTTGTGTGTACCCTTTCGCAACCAATCGTGCCTTAAGGTGCTCATTGTTGGAAAACTTAAGGGCGGGGACATCCCAAAAAGGCTATATGGAACTTTATTACTGTACTTCTTGTGTGGAACATTTGGAGAGAAACAAATTGACGTCTTTTTGAGGATTACGAGTCCAATTGCTTTGTTTAAAATCCTCGTTTTTGAGATCTCTCTCAGATTGGGTTGTAGTCTATGTTCTTAATTTCTCTTCTTCGAGTCTTTTAGATCTTGTTTCCTTTTTAGATCTTAGACGCTTGTAGGGTGTTTGTTTCTCTTGTATACTTTTCGTGTATGAGAGTTTCGCCTCTTTTTTTTCTTAATAAATTATTATTCATAAAAACATTGTCTATGTAGTGATGGGGTGAAAGCTCATCAGGGGTGAAAGCTCTTGGGTTACCTGGTAACTGGTTCTAGCGGGTGGGGTCAGTTACCCGTAGGTGTTTGATTAACGGTGAGGATTGTTGTACAGTATGCGTTTGCGACGTGCAATTAATCTGAGTAAAGTTCTCCTACGTTATCAAAAAAAAAAAAAAACATTGTCTATGTGTTTGTTATATTTCATTCACTGCATTAAGCAAGTTAGAGAATGAGCCTTTTATGTGTGATAGACAAATTGTGATGATGGTGGTGATCGCACTCAATATGGTTATTTTGCTTAAGTTCATATATTAAGTTTCTTCTATTGCATATAAAGTTACTGACCACTTTTACGTAACTAGTAATTCACATTACTCAGACAGGCACCTTTGCCAATCTATGGATGTTTTTGCCTACTCTTTGCATTTGGCTACCTTAATATGTACAATATATTCTAGCGCAAAAGTGGTCCGAATAGATTCCCTTGGAATTGGATCCCTAGATCATGTTATCTGCTCTATCAGTTACTTCTTTGGGATGCTAAACAAGATTGCGTGAATCATGGAATCAAATATCAGCTCTTACTACTTATATATATCAGCTCTTACTATCACTTAATCTGTAACTAGTTACGAGCTCCAAACCCTTAAGGCTGCTTTGGCCTTTGTTTTTTCCTTCTCTTTTTTGAAAACAAATTTTAAGCTTGTACTTCTCCTCCTCTTGCCTAAAACTATAAGATTGTAGTTAAAGTTGAAAAGGATAAAAGTTTTTTTAAAAAGGTATTGGAGATTGCTTTAGGATTTAAAATTGTGATAACAACCTAAATGGTAACATTTGGAAAAGCTCACTATAAAAATTTGGCTAATGTTTTACTTGCTGATTGCAGGCGGGGACAACATTTCTGTTACTAAAGGTGTTGTTTCTAGGGTTGAACCCACACAATATGTACATGGTGCAACCCAGCTGATGGCAATACAGATTGATGCAGCCATCAATCCGGGAAATAGCGGCGGTCCAGCAATCATGGGCAATAAAGTTGCTGGTGTAGCTTTTCAAAACCTTGCAGGTGCAGAGAATATTGGGTGAGTTCTATAATTAGGTTCATATTGACCATTATCACCTGGGATGACAAGATATATTAATTTATCACTTGCAATGCAATGGCCACTTCTAGGGTCCACTAACCCTTTCTACTATTTGGACCTTAGCTTATTAATTTTTGAATTTCTTGGGTTCTTCCCAAATTAGTTGTGAGTTGCTATCTAATTTAATCAGGAAATTCAGGAATAAGGTAACTCGTTTTAAGAACTTGCTCCTCTACGTTTGCTTTGGAGTGGAATGGGCCTACTTTTGAATCCGTATAGTGATCCATCTCAGACACTTTATGCTTGGATGATAGACTCTCATCCCTCTATAAATTTTATAAATTTCATTGTCTATTTGCACCATTAATCTGTAGTTTCTTCTCTTTTTTTTTTTGTTGGCCATTGTCTTTCCCCTCTTGCATATGGCTACTGACATCAGTGTTATCCGTTTGAGTCTTTGACCCTTCTAATGAATTGACTAATCATAGGAAAAGTCAGTGGCTGTGGTCATAAAAATTTGCCCAAATTAATACTACTATTTCCCATCTTTAACTGCCTTGAACCCATAAATTTGATTCTTGGGGTTGGGGTGTGTGCCCATTAATTGTGCTTCGTATTAAATTATATCGTGTTATTCTCCCAAAACTGTCAACATGTGACAAAGTAAGGTTCTCTTTTTCCTTGCAAATTCAATCTAGTTTAGTTGCATCAACTGTTTAAATTCAACTAGTATAAGGATGTAGCAAGTGGAGGTTCAGTGTATCCATATGAATGTATCAACTGTTTATATTTGAAGTAAAAAACTTAGAAAGAGTCTTGGATAATATTTTGTGTGCTCTTGTGTGGGGTATTCCCCTCTCCAAATCAAGCACAAGGCTTTGACATGTTGATTGTTCCCATTTGTATGGATTAGTTCCTCCTCCCCCAGATGAGTGGTTCCTGAAATTTTATCTGCTTCCTGCTTTCAGAGGTTATGGCTTGGCCACCCCTTGCATGCCATCCCTGACCAAGAGAGTTTTGATAGGATCGTAGTCCACGAACTTTTGATAACTAGTTGAGATAGTATAGATTTATACAATAGAAATTTGATACATATGAGACTATACTATCCAGATTATAGCAGAACATAACTATTATTTAGCATCTTAGTAATGACTTAAATGAGATTGTTCCATTGGCAAACTAATACAAACAAGTTGAAACAACGATCCCACCAACATTTCATCCCCACAGAGAAGCTAGACAACAAACCCCCACTTACTATAGCAAAAGTCATCCTACCCAAAGCCTCCATCACAATGACAAACAATAGAGGAGACAGAGGGTCCTCTTGTCTCAAGCCACATGAGTTACTAAAAAAACCGATGGGAGTACCATTCACCAAAACCGAATAACACACCAAGGAGATACAATGAGCTAATCTATGAGCACCATTTCCCTGTAAAACCACACCTCCTCGGTATGTACAACAAAAAATTCTAAATAACATGATCATAAGCCTTTTCAAAGTCCTTTCAAAGTCCATTTTGCAAAGTACACCCGGCTTTCCATATTTTATTCTCTACTATCGAGGTATTCATTGGCAATGAGAATAGGATCTAGGATGAGTACACACAGTTCTTATGTTTTGAAGTTGTTTTGGGCTTGAAGATCAATTTGGCTAAGTTGGAATTGGTTCCTATGGGTAATGTTGATAATGTGGATGGGTTGGCTAGTATTTTCGGATGTGGGGTTTCTTCTTCGCCTTTGAAGTATTTTGATCTTCCATTGGGGGCCTTCTTTTGCTTGGTTGACGATCCTAGGAAAGATCCCTCCCATGGACAATCTAAGGAAGCGGCATGTCATTGTGGTCGGTAGGTGTCATCCATGGACCAACTTCTTCTCCGTTGTGAGGTTTCTTGTACCTTATGAAATGTTCTTTTTAGTCGCCTTGGGTTATGCCTAGACAAGTAGTTGACTTATTTGCTTGTTGGTAACATTCAGAGTGCTATTGTGTGGAAGATGGTGCCTTCTTTCTTTTTGCGGTGTCTTTAGAGGGAAATCAACTATAAAAATTTTGAGGACCGCGAGCGGACTTTGGATGAACTTGAGTCTTTTTTCTTTAATCCTCTTTATCTTTGGATAGCTGCATTTATATCTCCTTTGGTGCTTAGTTTTCTTGATTTTCTTGTTCTTTTTTCTCTTTCTAGCTAGGTGTTGCTCTTGTAGTATCCTGTGTACTTAGGTGCGCTTTATATTTTTAATGATATCTCGATTGGTTATAAAAAAATTAATGAATACTGTAAATTATCAAGCATGGTTTACTTATCAAAAAACATTATCAAGCATGGTTCATTTTTTCTCCCCTGTAGAGTTACGGTATTTGTTTCCATAACAATAAAACAGTTATCTATGCTTAACATTTTTTCTTCACGTTGTATTCTGCAGTTATATTATTCCTGTTCCAGTAATTAAGCATTTTCTTGCTGGTGTGGAAGAAAGTGGAAAATATGTTGGCTTCTGTTCTCTGGGTTTACTGTGCCAGCCTACTGAAAATATCCAACTTCGAAACCACTTCAAAATGCAGTCTGAAATGACTGGGGTACTTGTGAGCAAAATTAACCCTCTTTCAGATGCATACAACATCCTGAAAAAAGATGATATAATCCTGACATTTGATGGTGTACCTATAGCGAATGATGGAACAGGTACTCTCTTTCTATTCTTCACACACGATAATTTAACATTAAATTTTTATGCCATGCTTGCCACATATTACTACCTTAGCAAGTATGACTCTGATTTAACTTGGTCTTTTTCCCTACTCAGTAAATGTTACAAAGTTATTTATTCAATTCCCTAAGTAAAATAAATTGAAAGCCACAATAAAGTGTAATACTGATATCCATTTCCTCGTACTGGTTTTCCTTGGGCAAGCAACTACATTTTTGTTCTCTCATTGGCATTCGCTCCGAGGTAAAAGATGAGAAGATTGGTGATAATAAAAATGTAATACTGATATATATTTCCTTGTACTGGTTTTCCTTGCGCAAGCAACTATATTTGTGTTGTCTCATTGGCATTTGCCTTGAGGTAAAAGATGAGAACGTTGATGATTTTTCTTGCTGTACAATATGTTTGTATTCCTTATCCAAAATAAATAAATAAATAAATGTTTGTACGAAGTATTTTTTGTTTTTTTTTGTTTTTTTTTTTCTTTTATCATTTTTAGTAATCGTGGGGTGCTTTTTTGGATATATGTGATTTTTTCCCCTTCTATTCTTAGTATTTATTGTGATTTACACACCATACAGTTCCTTTCCGAAACAGAGAGCGGATAACATTTGATTATTTGGTGTCGATGAAGAAGCCGAACGAAACAGCAGTAGTTAAAGTTTTCAGGGACGGGAAAGAGTATGAATTTAATATCACCCTCCGACCTGTAAGTCATTCTGTTTCATCTATAAGATCAATGCTTTCACACTTCCCCCCCCCTTCCTTCTAGCCATGTAGCCAAGCCCTAGTTGTTAGATAGGCTATGGTTGGATCATACTCCATGGTATATCCTTTAAATCACTAAGGCACAATTTTTAATGTTAAATTGTTTCCAAAAACTATTTCAGATGGAGCGGGGAATTTTTAATGTTAAATTGTTTCCAAAAAATGTCATGAAGTTTATATCTTTATTACCCCTTCCTAAGTTGGTAGCTAATAGGTTGACTCACTTTATCGTGTGTGGAAAATGAAAGTGGGAGAACGTGTGCTATCTGGTTCAGGAGGGTGGTTTTGGGAGTTACATATCTTTGATTATGTATGATTTATATTCTTCAAAAGATTCTTCATTATGTCACTTGGTAATGGTCTGTCATGCTACTGAAATTTATTGTTAATTCTGCAGTTGCAGCCACTAGTACCAGTTCATCAATTTGATAAACTCCCAAGTTACTATATATTTGCCGGTCTGCTCTTTGTTCCGCTCACTCAGCCATATCTTCATGAGTACGGTGAAGACTGGTATAATACCTCACCGCGTCGGTTGTGTGAACGTGCACTGAGGGAATTGCCAAAGAAGGCTGGTGAACAACTTGTCATCCTCTCTCAGGTTTGTATGGTTCTCCTTTGTTTGGATTAATCAGGGTTTCCATGTTAGGGTTTGTTGATTTTGTGGGCTCATATTTGATGCTTTGGAGTTCAGACTTTGTGATATGCTCTGAAGTTAAGACTTCATGCTGCAATGAATATATAGTTGACTGCCACCAAATTTCAAGAACATCAGAATTATATGCCCGAGTTCCTGTCAATAAAAATAAGTTCCAACCTGATGTTGTCTTCGAGTTAAATCTGCAATTATGGAAGAAGAAATTAAGTGATATGAATGACAGCCCTGTTTATGTAGTCGAGTCGATGAGGTTTGTATTTTGATGAAAACCAAGGCTAGTTTTGAATGGTATTGGAGTGAACTTTTTTCTTTTTTTGGGTGGAGAGGGGTTGCTTATAGACATGAGAGAGAGTAATGCTACAAGTCACTCTTGTGTTCTTCTAAGAATAATGTTGCTCTTAAATCACCATTGAGCTTGTGATTGATCATTATTGGATTTTGATCAAATTGTGATTTTAAAAGTTACTTCATTTTTTGATGGACATAAGAAGAACTTCTAGAATTACTCATTGGAAGAGGTTTGTGAGCTTTGCTCCAGTTTTAACATGTGTACTAAAGTTACACCCCCTTTCGTTACCTACGTAGCCAGAAAAATACTGTCATTTCTGTTAGCAAGCCTGTGTAATTTTGACCTTCATCATATCAAAGAATTTGATTCTTTACTTGGAGACTACATTTTTGGTGTATTGATCTATTGTCTACAATAGTTCACTATCCATTGAATATACTTAATTTTTTCAGGTGCTGATGGATGACATTAATGCAGGGTATGAACGTCTTGCTGAGTTACAGGTACCTACATTTATCTAGACCTGTGTTATGCTCTTCTAAGTAACTGTAAATAGACTTGGAGACGATCAGTATAGGAAAAGGAATTGCATTGAAAAAGGACTTGATCTGCCTGTGCATTGAAAAAGGTCTGCTGATAAATCTCAATTACATTATGCGCACAGGTCAAGAAAGTTAATGGGGTTGAAATTGAAAATCTGAAACATTTATGCCAGCTAGTGGAGAACTGCAGTAAAGAGAGCGTGAGGTTTGATTTGGATGATGAAAGGGTCATTGCATTGAACTATCATCTGGCAAAGATTGCCACCACTATAATTTTGAAGCGCCACAGAATACCTTCTGCAATGTCCAGTGATCTTAATGATCAACTGAAGGGCGTGGAACTTGGTTTGGTCTGCTCAAGGTAAGAAAACCTTTCTTGGCACAAATGGGATGGCGAAGGAATTGAGCTAGCCTGCTTAGCTGAATCTTCTTCCAATACCTTCTTGACAAATAGAAAATATGGGAATTCAGTCAGCCCTCAACTTTTTTATAATATTTTTAGCCTCTTATTCATCGAGTGGCTTTTATTTCCCCATTTTTCAAAGAGACTAGGATGTTAGAGGTAGGGTACCTCCTTTTTCCAATGTACAAGTTGACTCTGGATTTAGTGATCTTGTCAATGTATAAAACCTACCAATTTTTTATTTTTTCAGTGAGGCCTAGGCAATACAGAAAGTTTTGGTAATTGTACTTTTTTCTTTTTCTTTTTTTATTACTATTATTAATTTTAATTTTAAACTTTATTTAACCACCTTGATATGTCATCACTTTTGCGGATCCGGTTTACATGCTGTATATGCTGTTTAAAAAATTAATCGGCAATGAATTTTAGAGCTAATTGGTTCCAAAATGTGTATTCTTGAACCTCAGATTGTGTATCTCTAAAACACATTAAGTTAAGATGATTAGTTTGGTCCCAATTGTACTACTGTATACAAGATTTAAGGAGTCAATCAAAGACTAACTAACAATCAATACTGATTGGATTAATCCTTCTTTATCATTAGTTTGTGCATAGCATTTAAGTTTGACAACGAAGGATGGCTGGATGTAAGTTAAGATTGTAGGTGAAAAGTCTCGGTGAGAATTTTTTAATTTTTATATGATGATGTAATCGTTTTTTAAATGCAAAATATAAAAATTTGTATTAAAGAATCATTCACATTTGAGATGTAAAATTACTAACCTAATTTTTAATGTGTGTGTGTGTGTGTGTGCGGTTTTTTTTTTTTTTTTTTTTTTCTCAGTAGATAAATATATCATGAATTTGAAAACTAATACAATATTTTACATAGTTTAATATTTCGATTGGAATTTAATGCTTTTAGAATTTCTTTTGAGATTTTTAATTCTAAGAACAAATCTAGATCATCAATTTCAGTTATTAATTCTTCAATTGAATTTGCTGCTATATTTTGTCTATTATTAACAATACATTTGTTTATTATATTAGCAAATTTATCAAGAGCTCATTTTCTAGATTGAATAATTTATTAATATTATTATTTAAAGTATATATATATTTTCTAAAAAAAATTAAAAATTCTTGACAAACAAAATAAATACATTTTTACAATAAATAACATTAATGAACAACCCAAACTATTTAGATATTTTGAGTTGTGTTTTGTCTTTTGCTTTTTATTCTTAAAACAAAATATTACCAAACAACGCAAAATACAAAACATTCCTTAAAACACATAAATAATTTTACCTTATGTCATATTAAAACTCTTTTTTAAACTAAAAAAAAATTCCCAAAAGACATTAACAAACATTAAAAAGATATTGATACTTAATTAGCTAAATAAAAAAGAGAAAGAGAAAGTAAAAATAAAACAGTTGTTTTGACAGAATGTATAATTTTTGTAGATAGAGAGTAAGATGAGAAATTAACATGAGTAATGCTAGACGTCCTCTCCATGTCACCTTAAACTGATGTAACTTTTGAAATTATCATTGGATCAAAATTCAATAGTGATCTAACACAAATTCAATGGTAATTTTAAAAGGTACATCAGTTTTGGCGGGACACAAAAGGGCATAGGGAGGACGTCTAACATTATTCAATTATTGAGTAATGTTAGATGACCTCCTCATGTCCCTCAAAAATTGATGTAACTTTTAAAACTATTATTGTATCAAAATTTAATAATGATTTATCACAAATTCAACAATGATTTTAAAAGTCACATCAATTTTGGGAGACACAAATAAGATATAGGGAGGACGTCTAGCATTATATAATTAATAGAGTCGAAATCATGAAAAGAATTAAAAAATAAAGTGCAATAGATAATTTATTCTCATGATATTTTGGATAAAAAAGAAAGTCTTTTGAAATCCTTTTCTATGATTACATTAGTATATAAGTCAATCTTATAAAAAAAGAAAAAGAAAAGAAAATCTCTACGATCAAAATAAGGTCTCTTTCTCTTCTTTGTAAAGTAATTAACCTTTGAGTCACGTGACAATATATTGTTAGTCAGAAAAATATTAATTTTTAGGAGACTTTTATTCTTAAGGGGCCTAGAGAAGCACCTTAATTGCCTATAAGTTTTAAACATTATAATTATGGTTGGTATGCTTAATGACTATTCCATTAAAAAAAATGAATAATTTTTATTAAGAATAAAAAAAGATGAGATAGAATAGCCTTGGTATTAGAGTATGATAAGGATAAATTTTTTTGTCATATACTCTACCACTTGAAATAGTCATTCCCATGAAAATAACTATTTCAAGCCTATTTAATTCGATCTTCTTTCATTCTCAGAAAAAACTATAACTTTTTTCTAGTAGAATAGTCATTCCGCGTACCAAATATGTACTTAAATCTCACCACATATGATATATCTCTAAGAAACACATTACATTTAAAATGACATGTTTGGTCCGAATTGGCCTACTATAGAATATTTGAGGGGTTAATCAAAGACTAACAATCTATGCTTGTAGAATTGATCCACCTTTATTGTTAATATGTGCTTAGCATTTAAGTTTGGCAACTTCAGTTATCCTTTTTCTTATTGATATTATTTAGGGAAAATTTATCTTTACTTCATAAGTTTTCTTCTTATTTTAATTTATTCTTGGATCTCAAATTTTGACAATTAGCTTCTTAAGTTTTGCTTAGGTATCAAAGAAGTTTCTTTGTCACTTGTTTGTCAAAGTTAATTTGTTTGTCTGTCATGTATGTCACATTTAACACGTCATGCACACAGTTCCAGCACCACATCAACATATTTGCCACATCAATCAATTTCTTGCAAAGCTGGCAATCTTATGAACCCAAATACTTGGAATGTCAGATTGTCTTTTAGAGTTACAATTTAAAGATTTGTTCTCTTAAAGTAGAGAGATTAGTGAGTCTCTTTGCATGGAGAGTTTTTGATGAGCCGCCGCAATAGAGATGAAGCAGACAGCGTGGCATTGTGGCATTTAGTGATGTGCACATAATGTGTCAAATGTGACACCTGGCTATATATAAGTTGAAACCCCTCTTAGAAATGCTTTAAAATTGCGGCATGTGGCGTTAATTTATTTTTTTAAAAGGCTAAACCGGTTTTTTTCTTAAAAAACATTTTATTAATTGCATTAATTATATTTCAAGAATTTTCCATATATAAATTAGGGTTAATAACTTTTTTGGTACCTGAGTTTTCACTTTTTTATTTTTTCCCCCCTGAGTTTTAAAACATGATAAATCTAGTACCCAACCTATGGGAAAAGACGGAATCACTACCTTCGTTAGGTTCCGTCAGTCCCAACTAACGGACGTCCACGTCATCGCCACGTAACTACGTTATAATGGCGACATCTGTCACCTGGTTCCACATAAGCTAATAGGTTTCATCTTCCTCCTTCAAACCCGAGCTTCCTTCCTTGTTCGTTTACCCATAAATCGCATGAGCCCTAGACCACGAGCTCCACAATCCGTTCTCTTCCTTCTCCACAATTCGTTCTCTTGCTACTCGAATTGAGCTTCGATCAGTCTCACACGTAGGTACGGTAAGGTCGAGCTCCATTTCCTTCTGTTACCTTCCTTCTTCTTCTTCTTCTTCAACCTAGAGCTACATACCTAGTTATCTTCAAATGACCTGAACCCTAGAATCGAGCTTCAATCTGGTTTGCAGAGGCACGCGTAAGGGTTATCGAACTGTATTCCATCCGTCAACCTTTGAGAACTCGTACTGGAAAGCGCAGAGAAGAAATGTCATCAAGTCGATTACGGGAATCCAAAGGAAAGGAATCTTCTCTCGGCTTGGATAAGGTATCTACTCAAACCAATCAACCAATCTTGAGCTTTAGTTTTTTCGGTGGATTCTGTACCCAAATTTCAGCTTTGCCTTTTTTTGGTGAATACTGTACCGAAATTAAGCTAAGGTTCACGCTATTTTCCTTAGGAGCTAATGAAGTCATCATCTGCATCTGGGTCTTCTTTGGTGGACTGTACTCAGACGTCCTGGGTTTGTTACTGCTCGTTACCTGCACCATTGAAGATATCCTGAACTCCAGAAAACCCTAGAAGGAGATTTTGGGGTTGTGCTACCTATGATTCTAACGTGAGTAGTTTCATTGCACAATGCATATTGGTCTGAAAGTTATTCCTGCATGAAGTGAGTGTAATGGTTGGATTGATATTTTGATATTTTATGTATATACAGAGAAAAGCAGCATGCCAATTTTTCAAATGGATGGACAACCCAATTTGTGAAGGGGGTATGAAAGTTATTCCTACCCTGTTGGATAGGGTGAAAGAGCTGGAGAATGAAAACTGTCAATATTTGGCAATGGTGAAAGACCTTGAGATTGAACGTGATGGCTACATTGCAAGGGTAAATTAGCTAGAGAAGGGGGATGATAGACAATTGGAAATGCTTACGTACTTAGAGAAAGAGAAGAATGTGTATAGGGCAAGAGAGAAATTTCTCATGTTTGGTTTATTATTGTCATGGTTGATGATAATAATGTTGATTGGCATTATTGCACTAAGTAAATGAGTGTTTTGTAATGTATGTATTTATGCAAGTGATTAGTTATAGACACTAAATGTTTTGTCAATACTGTTTCAACTTAATTTGACCAAATTATTGACATTACAAACAGTGGCCATAATTTGAGCATACCATGTATATGCAATCGAAGAAGACCAATTTGGACCATACTCAAACAATGCATATTGGTTTAATTTGAACCACATCCAAATATGCCTATAAATTCGAATTAAACAAGTCCTTCCACATTGTCCATTAACCCAATCCCGACCATATCATGAACATTCCAACTAAACAAGTACTTTCACAATCTATAACACATCATGTACATTCCAACTAAAACGTCCAAATATGCCATAAATTTCAAATAAACAAATAAGTCACAAACTTGCATTAACCCACATTGTCACAAAAAAACACAAAAACCGTAATTCCTATATGCCACATTCACAAAAAACACGCCACATTGTCAATACAATTATGCCACAAACTTCCATTAACCTACATCCAAGTGTGCTCAAAAAAATTACATCTCTATGTCACATTCCAACTACATTCCAATTGCATTCCCTATTGTGTTGCCCTGAATTGTGTTGACTGTGGATGAGGTTGGTGTTGCCCCACTGGCTGTGATGCCTTAGCCTGCACCAACATAGGCAATATAATTAACACTTTGCACACAAATTCTTACTACACAAGAAACAAAACTGATGAACTCACCATTGTTTGTAGCCTAACCGACCTTCTACTTTGTCCACTTGCGGTGGCAGTTGATTGGGGTATGTCAATTGGATGCATTGTTTGTGAGGTACCTCCCTATCACACCATAGAATAAAAAAACATGAATATGGAAAACATTTAAAATATCAAATGTCAAACTACCTTAGAGTATTATGTAGAAACGTACCTCAGTGTCAGTGTTCAGTTGTGGCTTCTTAACCTTCTTTGGGTATATCTTCCTATTTGGATTCTGTGGTCGGGTGCAACTCCTAGCGTTGTGGCCCAGCTGTTTGCAGTTTTCACACCGTACATCATACCCCTTTCGACTCACCTTAACACTTTCACCAGGCTCGTTTTCATCAGCTCATCTTCTTCTCACCTTCTTCAGCCTACCTCGTTGTTTTTTGGGTAAAGGTGGCAGTGTGACTTCGTCATCATTGTTAATAGCCCAATCTTTAGGGTTAGGCATCGGCTCGATGCTATATGCATATGACTTCTTATACGTATCCATTAAGTAGCAGTCACTTACATACTTTTCTGGAGTTTCCCTATTTTGGTAAATTGCACAGCAAGCATGAGGGCATGGAATCCCATTCTTTTGCCACCTACAACATCCACAGGTTCTTGATTTCAAATTGACAACCCTCCTAGCTTCATTTCTGTGGTCAACCTCAAATGTCAAGTCGTTACTCCAGTGGGAGATGTAATTCCTAGCATCTGACTTGTTCCTGTCTAATTTTTTCACAATCTTAGGGCAAATAATATTGGTTGATGTTGCAGCACCATTTCTTTTTTGGCTAATCCGATTCATCAGTTGCCGCCTTATCATCTCCATGCAAGTAAGAATGGGCTGATCTCTAGCTTCAAGTACCCATGCGTTGAAAGTCTCAGCTGTATTGTTCAGAAGTATGTCACTGCAACTGGTCTCCCTAAAAGCATGCCTTGACCACATCTTTGGGTTCACATTGGCAATGTATTCATTGGCTGCAGTATCTATTCCTTTTATCACTGACATGTAGTACTTGAATTGATTTTCATTTGTTGCTCGAGCTGCACCCCACAATGCATCCTTGTACGCTTTGCCCTTGTAACCCTTGTTCTTGAAGTTTGCATGCAAATGTCGAACACATAGCCTGTGTTCCACATCAGGCATCGGGTACTCTATGGCTTCCATCAGCCCCTGTGTAAGAAGATCACAATTTAATCAACACATGTTATTAGCACAATTTAATCAAACATTCATTCAATTAAGATGTTAGGTTGTTACCTTTTGTTTGTTCGACATAAATGACCACGTGTGCTCCCTTGGATTCCCAATATCCTCCAACAAACTGTTCAAAAACCATGTCCATGTGCCTCTACTTTCAGTCTCTCATAAAACATATGCTATTGGGAAGATGTCATTATTCCCATCCCGTGCAATGGCAGCATGTAGCTGCCCACCATGCTGACCTTTCATAAAGCAGGCATCCACACATATCATCGGCCTACATCCAGCCAAGAAACCCCGCTTACAAGCATCTAAGGAAACGTACATCCTTTTGAAGAATAGCCCATTTCTTTGTATGTAAGTTGAGCTACTGGGATTCCACTGACGTAGTGCATTACAATATGCTCTCGTAAGTTTGTATTGCCCATCATCTGATCCGGCTAATAACTTCAATGCCATTCGTTTGGCACGGTGGCAAGCAAGCAAAGTTAGCTCCACATTGTAATCCCTTCGAACCGCCTCTTTCAAAGCACTAGCCTTCCAATTTGGTTGATCTCTGAAGCTATCGATGTATCGGTTTGCTGCCCACTTGATTGACACTCTTTTATTAAAGTAATGACTTCCACAATTATGAACTTTTTCTAATGTCTTTATTTGAAAGTATTTCGTATTACTCTTCCATGATGCATATACTCTTCATCCACATTTTTGCTTACAATAGGCTGAAACACGCTGTTTGTCGTTATGCATGTATGTATAATCGAAGCAATTATGTACTGCATACAACTGTAGTGCCTCTTTAAACTTAGATGGGTTTGCAAATAATTGTCCCACATGTATTTCAACCTTCTCTTTCAGATCATGCACTCCATGCCATTCCGGATACTTTCTCATTTTTCTTTTACTTGTACCTTCAACATTCTCATCAATTTCTATGCTGAGCAGTTCAGGACTTTCCACACCCTCTTCATTCGGCTGTTAGAGTTTGCCCTTTCCAGTGTGAACCTCCTTAGGAGCTGATGATGATGCTTCACCCAATGGCTTGAACCACTTCATTCCAGCCTCCCTTGCCGCCTGTAGAACTTCTTCATTTTTGGGATTGACATAAGCGTCATCCTCCATTCCATCAGTATCTTCAAAATCACTTAATGGAAGAGGTGGGATATCCACTTCATCCTGCTCATCTTCTTCATCTTCATCCTGGTCATCTTCGTTATATCCATGACATAGAGGCTGCCTACGTGTGGAATACCTGGTCGTGGACTGTCTAGTAGTGGACTGCTTGCGTGTGGACTGCCTGGCTATGGACTGCTTGTGTGTGGACTGCCTGGCTATGGACTGCATGGCTGTGGACTGCATCTTACCCTTTTTCTTCTCCCTGGAAGAAGTTTGCTCAACATTCTTTTGCTGCTTCATTTGTTTTTTTATCTCTTTGACATTTTGCTCAACCTTCTCTTTTTTGATATCTTTCATAAGCACCTCTTCATATCCATGATTATCCTCATGATCCACAAACTCATCTCCATCATCTACATGATAACTTATAAAACCATCTGGAACTTCAACAATAGCCCAACTATGTTTGTCTCCATCTTCTTCTACATTGACCATATCTGTTTTTTCTTCAACTTCTCCAACTCCATCCTTTTCACCAACTACAACTCCAACTTCACCTTCCTTTTCACCAACTACAACTCCAACTTCTTCTACAACTCCACCTTCGTTATCACCAACTTCTGTATCTCCATGATCTACAAACACATGCAAGTTTTTGGACTCGCACTCAAACACCCTAAACATCTCTTGGACATGATTTCTCCTTGTAAGTTCAAGAATTTCTTCATAATCATCAACCTTGTAATAGAGAGCAGGCACCTTTCCATATTGATAATCAAGGTATACTTCCACTATGGTTATAATATGTGAGTAGCTTAACACAGAAATATCTAAACCAGGAAAAGTCATCACTTCCCCCCCTACATACTCCATACGTGGTCTACAAAATGAGCTATGATGGTGAATTACGAGATCAATGGATCTTGTAAGTGGTGATCCTGTATCAACAAAATAATGGACATATGAGACACATACAGACCTACGTACCAACTCAAGCTATCATGCACATTGGCCCCCACCCACCAAACAATCCCACATTACAACAGCAACAATAAACAAGTCTTCAAAAGCATATATAAAAGTCTTCAATACCCTACTGACAACCAACACGACAACCATATATTAAAGTTTCCAATGTGAAAAAGGTGAGAACTTTCTACTTGGCTTCAAAACAGACAAAAAGTACTACACTAAGCGACAACTAAAAAAACAGGCAGCCATAAAGTGATAAGTGATTGCAACGTCTCAAACCCATATGCTATATAGTATTAAAAAAACACCCCACTGGTGGGGGATTCAGTTCAGCAAAGCAAAAGTATCCCCTATTTTATTCTCTTAACTTTTTTGCAACAGTACATACCTTCACCTCTCCCATTCCGATTTCTCCGAGGTCGTCCCATTTTGCTCCTCCCGTGTACAAGGTCTCCGCCAACGTGCTAAAATCAGGTCCAACCACGCTGCAAGGTTGATTTCCTTCCCGAACTCGCCCCAACCCAAACTACTAGTCCACACCCAAAATCAAACTCAAACACTTAAACTTTCGCCGATAATACTTCCAATCGTAAGCCAAATTGCAATCGCAATCGAGAATCGACCCACCTAAATGGAAACCCTAGAACAAAAATTTGGGGAAAATACGGTTCTTATGAACCCTAGGCCGACGACGAACGGGAAGAATGGAGAAAATGGGGGAAATGTCGAATTTTTTTAAACTTTTTTGTGATATTATCTAAACGACGTGGATTTTTTTTTTAACTTTTTTGTTTAATTATCTAAACGACGTGGATTTACCTTCTTTTTTTTTTTTATTTCATGGTGGACACGTGTCGAGATATAACTGGCGATGACGTGGACGTCCGTTAGTTGGGATTGACGGAACCTAAAGGAGGTAGTGATTCCGTCTTTTCCCATAGGTTGGGTACTAGATTTGTCATGTTTTAAAACTCAGGGGGGAAAAAATAAAAAAGTGAAAACTCAGGTACCAAAAAAGTTATTAACCCTATAAATTATTCAATAAATTAAGTATTATTAATGTCCGAATCAAATGAGGAAACAAATAATATAAATCAAATTATTATGTATTAATACATTTAGTCAATTTAATATGTATATTAATACGTTTAGGATTCTCAAAAAAAAAAAAAAAAAAAGGACGTCATATATATGACCGGTTTTTTCTTAAAAAACCGGTCATTAATTGCGTTAACTATATTATAATCCATGTATTCTTCTTGTTAATTTTTTTTTTATTATTCATTTTAAATCATATATACTTATAGGAACAAAGATTTAATGTTTTTATTTTATTTTATTTAAAGAGGTGAGATATATTTTGGACAAAGTTTTCCTCCAAACTGGGTTGGAAGAATTTCCTTTAACCTAACCTATAAAAGTGACATGTGTCCCTTAACATGTGAGATGCACATTTTTTTTTAATAGCAAATGCAAAGTTGTAATAAATTTTATTAAAAACTCATGTGCATTTCACATGTTATTAAAAAAAGAGACACATGTCACTTTTATAGACTAGATTGAAGGAAATTTCTTCAACCAAATTTGGAGGAAAACTTTGTCCAATTTATTCCAACTTTGTTCCTGCTATTAAGAAAAACATGTACATTTCACATGTTATTAAAAAAAGGGATACATGTCACTTTTATAGACTAGGCTGAAGGAAATTTCTCCAACCCAGTTTGGAGGAAAACTTTGTCTATATATTTTTATAGGTCTTTTTAACCTATAATGAAAAATGATGTGTTTAAATTTTAAAATTAAATTATAATGAAGAATCTCGCGTATAGTACGGGTTATAAGTTAGTTAGAATTTAATTGTGAAACACAATGACTAAATTGAAATCAAACGAAAACTTAGGGACTAGATATAATTTTCCCTATTATTTGTCTTTCATATGTTCATCCGAGTAGTGGTAACTGTTTCAAATGAAACATGAAACGAACTTGAAATGAAACTTCCATTGACATTTATTTAGCACAGAAAACGTTTATATTCTCACCTAACTTGCGTCCCCAAACTGAAGTAAAAACCAATTAAAATCTTTGCCATTTTCTACACCTGAATATTGTCAGAAGTATTTCTCTGCAAAATAAACAACCATGCAACGCTGGCTTTTAGCCAAGTGGTATACAATATCTTTCATCTTTTCAAAGATGTTCTAGAGACTAGAGTTCAACAGGGCGAGGGCTTATGAGATTTAAGATTCTAAGTAAAGATTTAAAAAGAAAAAAAAAAACCATAAAACCTGTCCCGTTAACATCTTAAAGCGTTAAATCCTGATAGTCATCAATAATTTGAACGGCTGAAATCCAACATCAAAAGGCAAAGGAACATGCTGTGTACTAGAACTTGGATAAGAGGCCGACGTCATTTGCATTTGATAATTTACAGGCAAGAGGGGCTTGGGTTGCTAGGTCTGCTAAAGAAGCAGTCAAGCAGATCACAAGAGTCGAGCAAGGAAACACGAGTACTTCCAAGGCCATTTCCAGTGAGTTCACCCTTCTTTCTTCCATTCGTCTCTGGCTACTTTAATTCTCTTCACCAGTGGCGGAAATTACCCCACCCTTTTTACAATATCTTTTTTTTTTTTGGGACAAATCAGTAATTCATTCAAACCACAGAACAGGTCGTACAATTATCTGCAAAATCAGATATAACAAAGAACCGATAGTACAAAGAACATAGCAGAAACAAAAACTACAATAAGAAGGCAACCAAAGAAACTACAATAAGAAGGCAGCCAAAGCGACAACCTTCATTACGATTTGGCATAAAACAGACTTGGACAAATCGTTAAAATGTTGAGAGAATACCCCGGTAATCGCCAAGTGCTCTGTCCTTACTAGAAAGTAGAAACTGTCATTCTTGACAGCCGTAACAGTAAAAAGAGAGAGAGAGAGAGAGAGAGAATTGGCATTTTTCTTGATCTAGTCATATGAATTTAACATTTTTTTTTTGCAATAACAATAAAAGAAGAAAAAAGGCTACTCTCTACTTCTTTTTAACAGGATACATTGACAATACTTGCAGAAGGAAAAAGATAGTATAAACTAAAGGTACTTACTTTAATCCTCTATTTTTAAGTAGAATGGAAAGCAGGCAGTGGCAATTTTATTCCCTCAATGCCAAAGATTGTAAGAGGCCGCAGAAATCCGTTCTACATATAAGTATAGAATTAAGATGCTCATGATAATAGTTACCAACCAAAAACTTTTGAACTTTCCTGAATATAGCTAATCTAATGCTGTACAACATCCAATCACTCCTACCAGTCTATACAAGTAGGAACCGAGTTGAGAGCAGTACTTTGTACAAGAAAGATATCGCCATCAGCCCTTTCCATTCAGACCCCAAAAAGCATCAGTGATGCCCTCAAAATTCGAAGGCAGTATATCTGTAGCTGTTCTCTGATTAGGCAATAGACATCCGGGTGATAATGAGTAAAACGAGTATGTGAAAGTCCCTCAATGCCTCAAATATGCAGTTACAATTCCTACTTGCATAAGCTCTTTAAGAATAGTGGATTGATTACTTTGAAGCACGCCTACCTGAAAGGAGAAGGAGCATTTTAGCTAACAATCAAAAGTAGATATACTACAAATGAGAACTCACTAATGATGTCCAAGTGCAAAACTAAGCTGCATTATAATTTCAACTTGACAACGTGCAAAACCAAGCTGGCAACTAAGCAGTCCAACCAGCTTAGACCTTTGTAAGCCTTGCTTGCAATTACCTATGTTTCTTTAACAAGTCCAGTCTAAGTCAAGCTATCTCGTACAAAAAGTCTAACTGTTAGTCTTGCTGTTATTGCAGTAAATAAAGCTTACTTCCACTATGATTAAAGAGGATACATAAGTATTCTTTTTCTCTAAAGTGTAGAAGGGGATGCAAGGCAAAGTAATTAGGCAACAGAAAATTACTCCAAAATAGATAAACAAATGGCTTTGGCAATCTCAGTCTAAGAGACAGGGTATAACTTGGTATAGTTCCTGAAGAGAAATTTAAATTAGGAGACTTATTCCTTGCCCGTTCTTTACATAGATTTAATAATAGCAGTTTTTGGAGAAGTAGGAGATCTTTGATTACGAAAGGGACAACACCTTATAAATCTTTCAACCAGGTTGGTTGCTATTCTATCCATCGCCAGCTTGTCAAATAGACAAGTTCCATGCCAGCTAAAATCAACCAAACTAGATCATTTCATAATATATTTGTCCAAACTAACTAATTTAAGGTGCTCATTTTTATTAAGAAAAACTTCACTGAAGACCTCCGAACTTTCAACCGTTTTGAAATACTCCCTAAAACTTCAAAATCTCTTAATTTAGTCCCCTGAACTTTCAATTGCTCTCAATTTGGACCCCTCCGTCAATTTTAGCCGTTAAAAATACAAAAAAAGACCAAAATATCCCTGATTTTTTTTTTTCCTTAAAAAAACGTTATGAAAGTTGAAATTTTATACAAAAGTCAGGGGTATAAACGTCATGTAACGTTTAAAATCTGATGGAGGGGTCCAAATTGAGAGCAATTGAAAGTTCAGGGGACTAAATTGAGAGATTTTGAAGTTTAGAGAGGGTTTATCAAATCGGGTAGAAGTTCAAAGATTTTTAGTGAAGTTTTCCCTTCTTATTACTTCCAATATGAAAAAAATAAGAAAGAAAAATGAAAAGGTCATCAAATTCACAACCCAATTATGAAACCCCTTGCTCCCAATTCATGCCTTGGAATGTGCCATTCTATAGAGGGAGAGAGAGAGGCACTTGCTTTGGCTGTCCCAATTCAGGTTTAAGATCCTGAAATCGATTATCAGAATATTGATTGTATGAAATCAGAAGATCATCACCACCAGGAAGACGGAAAAAACTCAGAACTAATAGCAGAGAAATAGATGATTGATTATACTAACATAAACCATTTCAAACAAACAAGTATCATGAAATCTCCAATGAACAGAAATAGGTTACATCAAGCCCCATTTGTTCAATCAGAAAATTTTATACGCAAAAATTTCCCTGAAGTGAGCTGCAGATTTAATTCTATCATTATTTCTTAAAATCATAGAAAACTTATTCATCAAGCATGGAAAATTGTCTTTTCTTTCCTTTTTATATTTTGATAAGTATAATTAACCTTTTGAAATATTAAGTATGATATTTATTTTTTTACCAAAGTTTTTGCAAGAGATGCTTTTCTAGAAAGTATTTCCAATTTAACGGTAAAGAACCTTCACCTCTGGTACTGATTTCTTGGTTCTTTCCAGAACGAACTCTTTCCAAGTAGGGAGCAATTAAGGAATCCAATCTCACCACCCAAAGTGCAGCCGCAGACGAAGTTTGGGGCATAGATGCAAAGGATGCAATAGTCTCTACAACTACATTATAGGGAACTTGCTGAACACTGCATTCACATAACCAGTTCTCATTGATCGCACCAACAAAATCAGCAAGAACCTGCAAGATTTACAAAGTAGAATGAATAAAAATGTAAAGTTCAGAGAATCAGAGAACAACAACCTGCAAGATTTCCACTGAGAAACTGCTCTTTCTATTTATAGTAAATAATAAATAAAAAATTTATCTGAAGAAAAAAAAACCTGCAAAAGGTCTGACAAAGATGAGGTTCGTCTGAGCCGTTTGACCCATAGATTATGAGCAGACTTTGTCCAAGCACCCACCAAGGCTTCTTCAGGCATAACGGACTGCACATAAAGGAAGTGGTAAGAATGCTATCTGTCACCTATTCTAACAAAAAGCAGATTTTTTTTTTTTTGATAAGTAATCAAAATATCGTTAAAACCGAAAAGCAAACCCAGGTAGAAGTATATAAGAGAAACATCTAACTAGATGGAGAAAAAAGAAAAGAAAAGAAAGAAAATCTTGAAATCTAAGCACCAAAGGAGCTACAAACGCAACTGTCCAAAATTAAAGATTACAAAAGAAAAAGGACTTGAGCTCTTCCCATGTCCTCTTGCGGTCCTCGAAATATTTATAATTTCTTTCTCTCCAAAGGCACCGCATAAGGCAAGAATGCATCATCTTCTGCATAATAACACTCTGAGCGTTACCACCAGTCCACCAACAAGCAAACAAGTCAACTACATGGCTAGGCATAACCCAGGATAACCCAAAGCGATTGAAAAAAAATTCCGTAAGGCACAACAACCTCATAATGGAAAAGAAGATGGTCCATAGGCTCCCAATCCCTCTACACATACGACAACTATTGATCATAATAACATGTCGCTTCCTAAGGTTGTCCATTGTAAGGAGTTTTCCTATGACCGCCGACCAAACAAAAAAAAACCACTCTTAAAGGAACCTTGGACTGTCAAATACTCTTTCATGGAAAAGGAATGCAGGAACATTGTAAAATGAGCTAACAATGAACACCCCTTTTTTAGATGGGCCCTACCAAAGCTTGTCTTCACCTTATATTTGATAAGTTATTGAGATACCATTAAGAGTCTAAGGCGCCCCATGTCACAGCAGGGGTATTCTCGGAGAGTGAAGAACAATATAGGTGCGCAGCTAAATAACAAGATGAACAACTTCGTTGAGGTAGTGGCGGCCACTTCGTTGGCGGGGGTGGAGGGATATTCCGATGTGGTGCTCAATGCGATGGCAGTCGCTCCCACTAAATTTGGAATGCTCCATTAACTTTCGAGGCTACAGGTAGTGGCTATAGTAGGGGCAAAGCCGCAAAGGCAGGGTAGCTTGCGGGTTTATGATTGCCTTGTGAGGAAAGGGTTTTTTTTTTTTGGGTTTCAAGGTTCTGTATTGAGGACTCAGGGTATTTTGAGTTTCAGGGCTCTTTGATTGGGGTCTTTTTTTGTGGGCTCGTAGGTTTTCATGTGTACTCTTCCTGTGTACTTAGGGGTGTCTAACGCTTTTTGATATATACAACATTACTTATAAAAAAAAAAAAAAAAAGAGCGTAAGGCGCTCATGTACACAAAAAGTATATGCTTGTCTTCACCTTCCTTCTCACTCTATAGGAATACAACACATTGAAGAACGAAGCAAAGACATTCATCTCTCAAACGTGACCCGCTTTAATAAAGCTTATGTTCCACCGAAGGGAACCACTAGAAAGCTCGAAATGAACTGCTACAAAAGCATCCTTCGCACAAACAATGTTATATAAATCCGGAAAAGCTTCCTTAAGGGGCTTCTCCCCGTACCACACATCATGTCGGAATCTAATTTTGGAGTCATCTCTCAGCTTAAATCTGGTATGACTAGAAAACATTCTCCAACCATTCCTAATATTCTTCCATAACTCTACCCTATATGCCCATGGGGCTCAATAAAACACCACTCACCCCACGAACTGCCAAATTTAGGATCCACCACAACTTTCCACCAAGCCTCTCTCTCATGCACATAGCGCCATAACCATTTCCCTAAAAAAGCATGATTAAACATCCTCAAGTTTGGAACTACCAACCCTTCCTTAGAGATTGGAGAGCAAACTTTGGACCAGCTAATTAGGCGAAATTTGAACTCTTCACCTATCCCACCCCATAAGAAATCTCGATGAAGCTTCTATATGTGGTTTGCAACACCAATAGGAATGGGAAAACGAGACATGAAGTACGTAGATAAATTGGAAAGGGTGCTCTTTATGAGGGTAACCTTGCCACCTTTAAACAAATATATCATTTTCTAACTAGCTAACCGATGCTCTATCTTTTCAAAAACACCATCCCATATAGATGTGGCCTTGTAGGAGGCCCCCAAGGGAAGACCGAGATACTTCAAAGCCAACGAAGAGACCCCACAGCCCAAAATGCCAGCCAACCCATCCACATTAACAACATTACCCAAAGGAACCAACATGTGGGTAATGTACAGCATGTGGGCATGTGTGAAAACATTTGGTGAAAACATTTTTTTGATAAGTAAAATAATAACTTATAATTGGTGAAAACATATAATTGCAAAAATAATGTACACCATGTGGGTATGTGTGAGAGGTACCCATTTACTGGTATTACAACATGCAATAACATTTCACATGCACAATGTTTTCACAAAGTTACCATTAGCTTAATTGCAAAAGTCATAAGCCTAAAAACAATTTAGGCTTATCCCAACTATTTACAGTTGGCTACAACAATCCCAACTTACAAAGAATGGCAAAACAATGCTAATTCACCCTTCCAGCCTACTTAACGCTATATTCTTCCTCTGATCATATTTATATGTTGATCAAGAATCAAAGTATCGGAACCATAAAATCTTAGGCCTTAAATTTTAAAGGTAATCAACCACAAGTCCAAAAGCACTACTCTATTTAGTTTATATATCCACTTGCAAAGCACACAACAACCTAAGCATGCACTTCTCAACAATCCCACCACTCTAAACCCCAAGGGGCAGCTTAATCGGCTAAGGACCACGCATTGTGAAGTAGAGACCACTAGTTTGATTTTCTCGTTCCCCCTCCCCTTGGCCCAATTACTTATCAAAAGAAAAAAAGGAACATTTCCACCACTCCTATCTTCAACTTATTCGGTGTCATAATTTCCATTACTAAAAAATTAAAAGTATAGGAAAGTAAAAAGAACTCTAAATTTCTTTATATCTATCAAGGTCACTACGACCTCGTCATTAATGCAATACCAACTATGAGGAGGCCCCCTTCTCTTGATATTTTGCCAAGTTCCTTAGAAAGAGCGTGTTTAACTTAAACCTTTTGATCTCAAGGCATTTGATCAGTACTCGGAAAAAAAAAAAGAAAAAAGAAAGATATAGTAGATACATGCACAAACTCACAAACAGATAATAAGGGCGTGTGTGCGCACGCAATGTGCATATAAAATCATATACAAAACTAATAAAAAGTGATAGCCTACCTCAATTGCATGAATTGCAGCTTTAAGTGACTGAATCTGTGATGATAAGACTTTATACTGTGGGAACATGATATTAGAATCTTCTTTCTCCCTACATGTGGCCGCATGGATGGCGTATCTTTCTTCTAAATCAAAATCTAGCTCAAATGTGGTGTGGCAAATCCTACAGTGCTTCTCATCTCTCCAATACAGATCATGACAACTTTCACATCTAGCAAGTGAATCAAGATAAGATTTTTTACCATATTTTACAGCATTAAGATTTGAGTAAAAAGAATTCCATATCCATGAATCAAACGCTTGTAGATGGCTCCATCTTTCTTGTTCTTCTTCTCTCTTTGTTCCAACATCAAGAACAACCCCAGATGAAGGCAAAGAATCTTCTGCAGTCTCTATCAGGCTTAGGTTATTGTCTACAACAGATACAGGAGAACAACTATCCTCTCTGACCATATCCAGCTCAGATTGAATGGACTGTGTTAAATGCCTTGTTCCAGCACTGTTTAACACTCTATTTGACATTGCTTGGCAGAGAAATGATTGCCGCTTCTCTAAAGATTCAATAAGTAGAGCCTCCCGCTTACCTCTGTCATCTAAAACTGACAACAAGGTGCAGAAATCCTGCATTTGGTTGAAGCAAACACAAGCAAATAATGACAGTTAGTGACGAGTAGAAGAATCACATCACACCATATAGAAAAGGCTGAGAAACATGTTTTACTTCACTTCAAAGTTTCCTAGCTGTCTAATAAATAAAATTCTCAAGCAAGGGCTATGCACTATATCCAAGGTTCAGAAGAATACCTCTACAGTGTCAATCACTTCCCAATGACCATCTTCAGAAGATTCAAAATAGACCCTATTATGGCCGGGATCATATGCATTGCAAGGGCCCAAGAAAAGCCAGTATCTATTGTACCTACGATCAGACCCCAAAAACACAGATTGCATGGGATGTGAAACAAAATCAACTTCTTTTTCTTTTACATTTTCTCCTTTGCCAGAGGATATCTCCTTCACATATAACTTTGCCATTGACACTGACGAATCAACCGGATGAAACCTCAAAAACGAGTATACTTCTTTTAAACCATGTGTTTGTACAGCATAGCCCCAGGGTGGCCAAGCTAAGCTATGTTGGCTGGCTGATGACCTCTTTAATTTTGCTCCAGAACCATAATGATGGATGTTAGGAACACAATCAGCAGTAGTTTGTGTAGGATCCTATAAAAAAATTAGCTAAATAAGTTTCAAACAGTTAATCATAGAATGAAATAATCATGAAAGTGAACAATCTGATGAATTATCTGGCATTCCAAATACTTTTTAAAATCATAGCTGCAATGAATATCATGGAAACAATCAATTGCTCACATGAAAAGTGAAATCATAGGTGTTAATTTAAAGACTTATATTATGCACACAAATATAAACCTGCAAATAACTGAATAATGGAAGACCAAGTAATTTAATGAAGAAAGCACAGTTGTTAAATGAACAATGACAATCCCAAATTGACGGATCTACCAAATCATCATATTCATTTGATATTCACAAATATTATCAGATAATATAAAACTGGTTTAACATTCACTGTAGAATGATATTGTAGGAAGCATGCTAAAATGATCTATTACCTCCACTCTTATACTGGATCCTGCATGAAGAAGATCAGTTAGAGCTGCTAAAGCATTCAACTTCTCCTCAAGGCTTAAATCTGAATATTCACCTTCCATCAATCCTAACAACCATACTTCTCCCGGATGGCTTTCATCGATTTCATTGTATACAGTTGGCATGTTACTTTGACTTTTACAACAATTCAGATCCATGACTTTTCTTATATTAGAATTTCCTGATTCACAACCAGAATCATCGCTGCTGCTATATGGGCCATTGTCATTAGGATCATCATCAACGCTTCCAGAGTCCTCAGTATCCGAATGACATTCGTCAACTTCCTTTGCAACAGAGTTAATACGTAGACGATAAGCAGCCGATGAAATCTTTTCAAATAAAGTGATGTCACTTGAAAGAGTTGAACATATTAACGACTCTAGTTCCTCTGTTGTGCTGGCAAGGTTCAATTCAACAATCTTCAAAACAAAATCAAAGTTTATTGTTAATATATCTCGCAAGTGATACTTATTTGGTATCATGTTCACAGTAACAATGATCATAGTGAGAATCACACCAACATGGTCAACATCCTTCCCACCAAACAAGAGAACTCCATATTCTAGTAACTTACCTGCAATGACTTTGTCAATTCTGAAACTTTCAACCCATTATTTCCTCGGTCTGTCAAAATTTTAAACAATTCACACTTCAAAGTACCAGGACGTAGACCGTACTTCACCATGAGGTTCATTTCCTGGATAACAGAAACATGGAATATGAGATTTCAAAATTAAGATCTCAGACCTATCAAAGATCTATGAGCACACAAAGAAAGTTATTTCAAATAAAAAGTAGAACCGCCAATTGAATTTTTTTAAAAAAAATTCTTACTACAGCTTTTATGAACATTAAAGCAACATTCCATAGGTAAGAAGTTTATCAAAATCTACATGCGTTGACTTGAGCTTCTAAATATATCTATGCATACACATCCACCCACCACAACAAACAAGCAAATAGTCAAAACAAAAATTAGTAAGTCCTACAGAACGAATCTGATATCCTAAAAGCAGCAAGCTTTGGATATGTGGACAGTTGCTTATGTGTCTCCTTTGACGATTAGTTTTAGTGATTTCCTTATTTTGTTTGCTAAATCTAGTTAGGAGTTTACTTAGGGGCGCCTTACGCTTTCAATGATATTTGTCGATTACTTAAAAAAATATATATATCTTAGCAGAAATTCTCATTTTATCAGAAACATATGCTAAAATATGAAGCATAGTAAAATCAGGTGCAATGCCAAGAGTTAATAATTTGAATACCTTGCTAAGGGCTTCCCTCCGCATTGCACCTTGCTTTGAACCAAAACCAGCTGCAACCAAAACTTGACGCAATATTTCTGTCCATGTTAGTGGGTTTAAGGAAATCTTCCAGAACTCCAAAACAACTTTTTGATTTTCAACCTGCCAAATAATCAAAAGAAATACAAAAGTATAGAGAGCTGCCATTTAATTTTTCATTATTAAAGGAAAAATAAGCTAGCAACTTGGAATGAAAGAAAAAAAAAAACAAAACAAAACTCCACAAAGCACTACAATTAAATATCTCAACCTTCCAAAATCTATTGAGTCATCATCTTAGAAAAATTTCCAAATAGCTGTTCCTTGTCCAGACAGAATATTGGGGAAAAGTTGGTAATATCATTATAATCCATTTGGAAACCACCGCCCCACAAAGAGCACGTGAATGTTTCAGAGGCGTATGGAGTGCTTGCTAATAGGCAGGACATATACTTATGAAAGAAGATTCTCTAAAAAGCTAAAGTATTAGGCCCTTTATTAGGTATTTAGAGTGTGGGGTTTGCTGTAATCTGGAAAGTGAACTCATCTAATATGAGTTTTTTCTTTTGATAAATAATTTCATTATCATTAAATAGTGTAAAGGAGCGCAGCCCTAGTATATAGGGAGTATACAAGAGAACCCATACTCTAAAGAAAAAGAACACAAATTCAAAAAAATCTGCAAAACTATGAACAAGCAAACTATGCTGAACATATATCCAAGTATACAAAGTGTTGATCACAATCTTCCTCAACTCTGTCACCGAAGCCTCAACGTCTTTAAATTTTCAAGCATTCATTTCTTGCCAAAGACACCACATTAAGCACAATGGAGCCAACCTCCAAACTCCGATCATTCTACCCCACCCAACCTATCCTCTCCAACTAACCAACAAATCTATCACCCTTCTAGGCATGATCATCTAATATGAGTTTCTATCTTCTTTTCACCATTATTTCATTTTTGGATGAAAGATATCTCCAGATTTGTTAGCTTGCCGAGATTTATATAGTGTTTTGTGAAAAAGACATTTCAGCTGTCACACAAGTTGCATAATCACCTGCTATTAATATCCATGCATACAAATTTGAGCATTTATAAATACATCTGGCTCCCTTTCATTCTGGTGGAGGACATGAAGAGCTCGAATTAACAAGTGGCTTGGACGGGCCAGCACTGGGCTTTGGCTCAACACCACAAAGACAACTTTATAACCCTGATCATCTAGACCTTGGCCTAGATCTAGACAAGCTAAGCGTCAAGTCACATCCTCATTAATATGCTTCAATGTCTCTTTAAGGGTGCAGAAATCAAGACTTTCACCAAACCTTCCTTCCATTCTTGGTCAGACTCCACCAGCATAGATCCCTAGACTTCCTCCACACCTAGACTCACCTGTAGACGGCAACCGCCTAGTCGCTGTCTATCCCATCAGGCCAACCATTTTGGCTTTCCCATAATCGCCCTTCAACAAAGAGGAGACTGTTGAAGACTTCAACACCACTACAAATGGCCTCTTCCCCCCTTTGCCTGAGATGTCAGCGTTGGCAAAGGCTTACTCTTACCCACACAAAGTGATGAACTAGCGGCAAAAATGGCTGGAAAAAATTAACTACCCAGCGTAGCTCTGCCTCAAACGTCTTCAACCCTTCGCCATTTCTCCCTTCAAACACTAGGATATGACCCCTCTGTCAACTTCCTCTGTGCCCCTCCACGGCCAAGAAACACCCAGTGTTGGGCGAGGATAGTAGGGAGCCATCTCTGAAAAGTCTCCAAAACACTGAGTTGTAGAAATTCCTCTAGGTGGCCAAGAACAAGTATCAAACATAACCCCTGCATTGTTCATGAATCAGAACCCCAATAGATTTACCCTCCGCCGCCAACTCAAATGTTTTGGATTCAATTGAACACCACCTTAACAACCCCATAACTCTAATCCGCTCTCAACTCAAGACACCTAATGCAGAGTGAAAAAGAATTAAACTCTAACAACAGTCAACGGTTGCGCCTACATGCGCTATCGAGGGCAGTTGGGTGGCATACCTAGAGAGGAAAGAGTTTTGGCTCATAATAAGACCAAACATGTGGTTTAGATACACATGTTTGCAACTCCTCAAAACAATAGTTTATCACCTCTCTATGGTTCAATTTATTCATTGTATTTGCACCTTGCATTACAGACTTTTTTATTGTCTTTGATTATGTGATGTCCCCAAGCCAAGTCAACCAAAGTTAACTATTTTGACTGAATGTTTGCTACCCACATCTCAATAGACAGACTAGAAACTAAAATAGCGACAAAAGATTTGGGGAAAACTTACATAAAATAATGGTCTTGAAAACAATTTCAACAAGTTTATTTTTGTAACTACAGAAAAGAAGTGTAATCCAAGTAAGAATACATACAACATTTCTACAGAGTGGTTTTCTACATGAAAATTTAGAAATCCTCATTCAGACAACAGCTATGTACTACAGGTGATACATGCCCAGCCCTTTTCACATCCTAATGGCAGGGTAGGTCCAAATCATTTAGTCCATAATATAATCAAGTCATGCCAATTCCACTTTGGTTATTTTTGTTTCCTGTCCTAAGATAATACAAGTGTACATAACAATTACAAATATAACAAAGTTAGTTTTGATTGAGTTAATTTCTAACTGTTGTGACCTGCATGGTTTTATACTCACCGAGTGAAGTAATGCAAGAAAATTGCAAGATTTTGTCAAACGAGGGGAAAAACCACTATTAAGCTCTGTCTCCACATCTGATATAAGAAGCTTAAGAAGGGCCACATGAATTTTTCCAAGTAACAATGAATCCTGAAAGGAATGCATAGAATTGAGAAAGATGAAACCAACAAAAGGTAATAAAATGATGTCACCCACATGGTAAGTTAAGAGACACGTATGAAAAAGTTCAAATATGCAAAGTTGGATTAGATATGAGATGTAACCTTATAGTGAAATGCTTGAGCAAACTCATCAAGAGTGAAGGGGCATATATCAACCGCAACAGCATAAGTATAAAGGAAATGGAAAACCTGCCCAAAGAAAGTCAGCCCTATGTCTTAGCATGATGATTTAACATGTAATAATCACAATAAAGAACCCAACATACAATCATCATTAAATCCTACAGGGAAAAAATGCAAGTAATCAAGAAAGAACATATTTTTTCACTAATTAGTTTTTCAGACAAAACGACATATGGGCATGTCTTAGTCCTGCAACACACGATGAGGAGAGTCTAGAGAAGCATATGATAAAAAGAGAGGTGACTATATGACCTTAGATAGGATGGCCAGGCCAAAAAAGATAAATATAGCAGAACAAAATTACTTGATAAAGGATTCACAGAGGCAATCCCAATTAGTTGGGTTTAATGCTTGGTCCTAAATTAATATTTAATTATAAGTCCTGCAACACAACTTTCTAAACTAGATTAATAATGATCAAAAGCTAATGCAATTCAAATATTCCAATAGATATACTCATCAAAATATCAAATAAAGGGTAGGGAGCCAATGAACTTTTCAGCATATAGCATGTCCCAGGCAAGGGTCCTGTAAGTCTATAAAAACAGTCAAGTAACCATCTATAACTATTAAACTTACCAGGTTAGCACATGAAATGTATCTGGCCTTTCATAAAATCATACATAAGAAATTCAAACGGACACTATAGAAAGGTTAGTGCAAGAGAATCAGAGCATGAGGTTTCTTTGGCATATGATATATGTTGCATTGACAGATCAAAATAAGGCCATAACTAATTTTGAACCCTAATTACCTTAAATAATTTCTTGACAATCTCTGGAGAAGAATCCCAAGGTTGCATACACAATGGTTGCTTCATCTTAACAGAATTTGGAGGAAACTTAGCCAGGAGATCTGAAAAATTAAGAAAGTTCTTGATACACAACTTCAAATAATGCATTTAACAGTATAGACAAACTTTCAGATTCTTCCTCCACAACCAACCTTTGCAAAGTGAACAACCATGTAGACCATTGGCAGTAAAATGATCTGAACACCTCAGCAGAATTGGTCCTTGTAAGTCTTGCATCTCCAGCTCTTCATCATCCACCAGCATTGTAACCTGATCAAGGTATTCTTGAGATATTTCTCCTTCCAAAGCAAGTTCGCATTTTCCTTTATCTGGCTGCTTCTGATGCTCATCCCTGTTAGATTCCACCTGGCATATAACAACATATTATATGTTGCCACAGCTAATAACTGAAAGCACACAAATGCAATAACAACTTACTACATACCTCTGTTCTTCTGATGGATTGTTTCCTCTTATCTTGTGATTTATTTCTAAACCTTCCCTGTTTCTAAATACATGACCAACTGTCAGCAAACTTTCTAAAGCGACCATTATAATCAATTTATAAGATGATCAGTCTGCAGATACTAGCTCATACAGAAGGTAAATGAATAAAAAATCATGAAATGAAGCGTAAACAACTTACAGCCACAGTAACTTGTTGTCGTGGCCTTTTCTCCCGAAGTTGTGGTTTTTTTCGTGATATAGAAGTTGAGACTAGAGATACAGATAAACAAGCTACTTCCTTGCCACCAAAATCGGCACCAGTAGGGAAATCTCCACCATCAGGATTAGTAGCCCGCCAAACTGTCATCAAACCTTTCCCAATACCATGTTTCTTCACCGGAGCACTCTTTTTGTGTGAAACCTGATGACTTAAGATGGCATGCTCGGAAACCTTTGAAAAAATAAGGCCACAAAGTTTAGGTGAAAATTAAAAAAGTGGTCTAATGAGAGCAGTTTAAGATAGAAATAAGTAGGTCATAACAACTTTCCGAATATGGGAAGTAGAAATCCTTCTCAAGTACCTTTCTTCTTTTGTCTGCTCTTTGGTTGTCTTCACAACATGAATGAGAATTTTTAGCATCTAAACAAGAAAGTACGTAAGTGTGAAATGGTATTATAAAAATATTAAGTACAAAGCAAATAAAGATTACAAGAGAGAGAGAGAGAGAGAGAGAGAAGAAAAAATGGGAGAAAACCACTATGACCATTCTCCCATTACCCAATACACTTTTTTCTTTTATAAGTAACTAACTTATTAGAAAATTTCAAAGGGACTGCAAACAGTGACATAAAGTGTACCAAAAAAAAAAAAAAAAACCCTAAAATAACTTCTAAGCACAAGTGCTTGTGGAAAAGATGTAAAAATCAGGAAAAGAAAATCCACCCTGACAAGCAAGGCGTAATGTTTTTCAGGGAAAGGAAACTTAATCTTAAGTTCTCCTAACACATTTCAGAAGGAACCAACTAAAACCTAAAGAGAGTAAAGACTAAAGAACAGAGATCCCTAGCAACCAAACACCCCATGCCTTTTACAGGTATAACACCAGTTGACCAAATTCTCTTCATTTTGATCAAGTTATCAACTCTAAGGATCCTCTGAAGTGTTCTCCAAGCAAAGAAAGCACCCTTTGTAGAAGCAAAAGTATGCTAAATCTCTTTCCAAGGAAAATTTCTGTGGTGCTGTCCCACATGAGCCTTACCAAATGAGCTCACATCACGTCAAAACTTTCTTCTGTAGTGCTCCACCAAACCAACTTTGTCTCCCCTTATCCCCTCAACCTTAGACCTATATAGGGGCTCGAAGAAAAATCATGGAAACCAGCCAACTTAAGTGGTCTACAAGCTTTAGGATACTGATGCATAACCCCATAACCCAATACCAGAGTTACTAGAACTGCAAACCCAACTTGTATGTCCCAGTTCATGGTGCATCCACAACCCAGTTCCAAAAACTTGAGGCCCAAACTCCAACCATCAGTTGTAATTGCTATCAACTGCTGAATAAAGAAGGGATATTTGGCTTGGAAAACCTTTTAACATGCGGGCAAGATTAAAGAAGAAAAGAAGAGTGAAAGAAATCACAAAGAGAAGATTTTGACATCCAATTGATGCGCCAGTCCTAGGAATGGTTTTTACATATTCAGCTATTCCATCTCTGCCCCTTCCCCTCTTTCCTATATATATTGCTCAGGAAAAAAAAAAAAAAAATCTATTCCATCTCTGAGTGCTTATGATCTCAGGTTAGTGTCTGTCAGAAGATTCATCTAGTGTTGATGTATTCAATGTGTTGTGCACCCATCAATTCATACTCAAAAGGAATTTTCCAAATCATCCCATGATCTTGCACAAGGATGAGGTCTGAGAAGATTTGAAACACATAAAAAAATATAGTGGAATAGGTATTATTCGTTTCACCTAGTTCCGTGCCGTGTCATACATGTGGAAATGCTTAGTCGCTGGGTAAGCAAGAGCTGAGCTTAAAGATATGTTTCATGGTAACCGTGCCTCCCTAATCCCAATAGAAACACAGAAATCTTGGCAAGCTCAATTTTACAAGCATCAAGAATCCATACGACGACACTCTAATAATACTTTCCTTATGAATTTCAACTTCCATAGTCAGGCAGAACAAGAAAATCCAAGAAAATCATCGATCAAAATTATGAATAAACAAAAACTACCTGTCACACAACCAGCTTTTATCATACACACAAAGCAAAGTATCTGGAGTATTACCTGTAAGACAGCAAAATGCCCCAGATGGAAGAGAGTCGAATTCCACACCAAGGGGAGGACCATCCTTGCGGAACACCTTCTTCAGAATGTGGTCAGGAGTTAACAAATCCTGAAGAAGAAATAGTTTTTTCTTTCTCTTACCATTCCGGTTATCGGCCATAGATGGGCGCTTGGATATTGAAGACGAATGAGTCTTGGGGTAACGCATCGAGGGATCTCCTGTAAGTACCTTTCTAGCAGCTATAATGCCCGATCCATTCCTTCTAGTAAGAATCGGACGTTTCTTACTCCAAGTCGAATGTGATGGCACAATAATTCCATTTTCTCTTTTATCCCTCCTCCTCTTCTCAACAAACCACCCCCGGACCTGCTTGTATGTCAATCCCAAAGAAGAGGCATGGTCTTCCATTACCTCTTTTGTAGGATACTTATTCTCTGCATCAAAAAACATTATGTTAGGACGTCTGACAAACAAAGAATGCAGTAGGCATAATTAAAGGAAAATGTCACAATATTATTAAAGATGGGGGGGGGGGGGGGGGGGTGGGGGGTGGGGTGGGGCAGAGGGCGAGAGAGCGAGAGAGGTTATGATGATGAAATGGTGGGTGGATACAGATACCTGCGTACAGCTGTTCAAGGGATTGAAGTTGTGACGGCGTTTTCCTTTTCATTTCCATCTTCTTCTTCTTCTTCTTATTCGGGAAACCCAACCACTGTCTCGCTCAATTTGCCAGATTCACAGTAAGTTTTTCCATAACAAAGTGTGATATAGGAAAATATGAGGGCGTATATGCAGACAATCCTGCAGTAGGAATAGTAGATAATAAGCCCCCACTCTTTCAGTCTGTCTGCAAATGAACCGCAGAGAGCGAACGCCCGAGCAAGACTCGCTCGCTGCTATTGGGCATAAATCAGAAAAGAGACTCTGGAATTGAGAGGAGTGAGAGATAGCAGATAATGAAATGGGGAGAGTGGAGTGAGGAGAGAGATAAAGAGAAAGTAGGGTTTTGGGTTTTACCAAAAAAAAAAAAAAAAAAATCTTCTGAAATGAACTTTCACTCCTCTCCTGGCCATTGGGGCCTCGTCGGTTTTTTTTTTTTTTTTTTTTTTTTCTTCTTTGGTGATCTTTTTGCCCCTTTTTGGGCTTGAGCTAACGGTACAAAGGTAATGGACCTGAGGTAATCCACTGTACCAAGTTAACAACAGTGAATATTAAATAAGAAAGACACTAGATTTATAATTTGATTTAGTCTCTTTATGGGCTTGGGCCAGATCCCTTTAGAATGGGCCTCTTGTCCAGGTGCAATGAGTTTGCTCGGGTCCATCAATTTTTCTTATCAGTATATTTTTTTTTCTCTAGCATGCCCACCCTTTATTTGTTTGAGAGTTTGAGAGTTTGAGACTTTGAGTGATACTTCTACGGGGATGTAGTATAATTTTTTTTTTTTTCCTTTTTCTTTTTCTTTCACCTTCAGTTTAATACAACTTAAGAAAATAAAACGAAAACATCACATTCATACATGTGAAGTGAGATTTTTTAAATTTTAGTAGATTTATGTGATCTAGTGTATTTGTTTTCTTTTCTTATATATATATATATATATATATATATATATATATATATTTATTTTATTTTTTGAAAAATAAGACTCATTTCATTGATTACGAAGACCCTTGCTCAGCAAGGACATTGGCATGAATACAATCTGGATAATCCCTGATCCACAGGGTCTCTTCCTTAAGTAGAATTGCCACCTTGGCTAATCTGTGAGCCGTGTCATTAGCTTGTCGAGCCACATGTCGAACGTGCCATTCGCGGTGCTGGAGTAGATTCCGCCTTGCTGCAGCAGTTAACATGCAGTAAACCCCTTTCCATGAACTCTCCCGTTGCAAAGCTTGGGTAATTTCCTTTGCATCACCTTCGAGAATGAGGTGTCCCACTTCCATCTTCTTGCTAATCTCTGTGGCATACTAGGCTGCCATGGCCTCCGCAGTTGAAGGTTCCATAGCCGTCGATTTATAAGTGTAGAAAGAGGCAAGCACCGCACCTCTGTGGTCCCGAAGCACCACGCCCACTCCCGTGATGTTCTGCTCCTTAGAAATTGCAGCATCCCAATTTGCTTTGATAAAGTGCTGTGGTTTTTCCCATCTTGCCTTCCGGGGAATCGGAATTGCAGAGGGGGGTTCTCTGCCCAGTGTGGCTAGGGCTCTCTCAAGATTTTTAATTTGCTCTTGTGCCTGCTACATAAGTGAGACCGGAGACATCAACTCACCACCGTGGACAACATGGTTTCTTCTAAACCACAACAGGCATGCCACTGTGGTGAATAGTTGAAACGTGTCCTCTTCCAGCCGTTCTATAAGCCACAAGAAGAGCTCCTTAAAATTGATGTCGTCGCTTGTGCATTTGTGCAGTGCCTTTGGACCCTCCAGCCATACATCCCTGGCCGATTGGCAATGCCACAGGAGATGTCCCACCGTTTCTTCATATAAGCCACATAAGGGACAGAGTGAGTCCGAGATAAGGTGACACCATTTGAGGTTTGCTTGTGTGGGCAAAACATTGTGGCACGCTTTCCACATAAACAGTTGTTGAGCTGGTGGTCCCCGTGTCTTCCATATTTGCCTCCATAGCTCATTGTTTGACCCTGAGTCCGAGCATGAACCTGCGCTCTTCTCCATTATCTCCTTCCCCTTGTGATAGCCACTCCTAACAGAGTAAATCACATTCTTAGTTCCCTCCCATACAAGTTGATCATCTTGTCTACCTAGACAAATAGGGGTTTTGCAAATGGATTGCACCTCTGCTGCTGAGAAGTTCTCGTGAAGTTTTGTGACATTCCACCATCTACTATCCTCATCAATCAAGCTACTGACCCGATCCTCGCTACTTTCCCCTTTATTATACCTCCTTAAGTTGTATCCCATAAATGGTTGGACCCATCTGTCCTCCCATATCTTAATGGAACAACCATCTCCTATCCTCCAAACAAGCCCTGTAGCAAGAAGTCCCTTTGCTTTCCATATACTTCCCCAGGCATAAGAGGGATTGTGACCCAAATTTGAAAGCATGAAAGAGCTTCCTCGAAAATATTTTTCTTTGAAAATTCTACCTACCAATGAGTCAGGCTACTGGAGGATGCGCCACCCCTGCTTCGCCAAAAGTGCTTGATTAAAGATCTCGACATCTCTAAAACCCAAGCTCCCCATGTCTTTTGCTTTACTCATATTGGCCCAACTCATCCAAGCAATCTTTGACAAGTTGTCTTTATGACCCCACCAAAATCTCCTCATCATAGAATTGATTCTACGACACAAAGATTTGGGGAGTTGGAAGATACTCATCGTGTAAGTGGGAATCGCTTGGATGACCGCTTTGAGAAGGACCTCTTTCCCTGCTTGAGACAGGAATTTTTCCTTCCATCCTTGAAGGCTATCCCAGATGCGGCTTTGTATTGCTTGGAACGCTCTATTTCGGTTCCTGCCTATGAGAGCCGGAAGTCCCAAATACTTCTCAAAGCATTGTGTAGAAGACACTCCAGCCACTTCCAATAGGTGGGACCGAGTCCCTATGTGAGTATTTTTACTGAAGAAAATGGAGGTCTTTCCTCTGTTGAGTTGTTGTCCAGAGGCTTGTTCATACATCTGTAACACCTCCTGAATTTTTATCCATTCAGTAATATTTGCCCTGCAAAATAGCAAACAATCATCGGCAAAAAAGAGGTGACTCAGCCTCGTTCCCCGATTTGAGATAGCAAGTCCCATGATCTCCCTTCTTTGCTCGGCTCTGCTCAACAATGAACTCAGACCTTCTGCACATAGGATGAATAAATAAGGTGACAGGGGGTTACCCTGTCTAATACCCCTAGATGGGGTAATAGTGTCATGAGGCCTCCCATTCACCAATACAGAATAAGTAACAGTTGTAATGCATGTCATAATAAGTTTGATCCACCTACTATCAAATCCCATCTTGAGCATTATAGCCTCTAGAAATTTTCACTCCACCCTATCGTAAGCCTTGCTCATATCTAGCTTTAAAGCCACGAAACCCTTGCGCCCTTTGAGTCTTCCATTCATCGTATGGAGAGCCTCAAAAGCCACAAGAATGTTGTCAGAAATAAGTCTGCCAGGTATGAAAGCACTTTGGTATGGGGATATTATGCAGTGAAGCACCTTTTTGAGTCTATTGGCTAAGGTCTTTGCAATGAGCTTGTAAAAGACATTACATAACCTTATCGGCCTGTATTCTGTGACACTAGTTGGTTTCTTCTTTTTTGGGATGAGGGCAATATAGGTTTTATTAATTACTGGGTCAAAAGAATTGTAATTTAAAAAACCAAGAACTGCCCGACATACCTCTGCACCAACCGTGTCCCAAGAGTTTTGGAAAAAACTGGCTGCGAAACCGTTGGGGCCCGGGGATTTCATTGGAGCCATGTTATCAAGGGCTTCCTTCACCTCCATAGCAGTGAACTCTTTTGTCAGGGCGCTGTTCATTTCGGCTGTAACTCTGGGTTGTACATTTGCCAAACATTCTTCCACCCCTGTAGTTCCACCCGAGTTAAATAAGCCCGAAAAGTATTGAGTGAAAACTGTAGAGACTGCTTCTTGGCTGGTGCATTCGACTCCAGAGACATCATGGATAGCTCCAATCCGGTTTGTGTTCCGACGATGAGAGGCCCAAGCATGGAAATAAGGAGTGTTTCGGTCTCCGGAGGTGTACCAACTTAATTTGGCTCGTTGCTTCCATTTGATGTCATCTTTTTCCAGAATAGAATCAATCTGCACCTGCACCCTCCTGATTTCTGCCAAGTTATGAGGTGACTCATCTGCTTGGAGAAATTTTAGCTGGTCCGAAAGTTGCCTTAATGACTCAGCACCATTATCGTGCTTGTTCTTGCTCCAACGCTGAAGCTCCACTGCACACTGCTGCAGTTTGTCACAAATAGCCGACATATTGCTCTCCCCTTCCGTCTCTTCATACTGCCGAGACCCCCAGCTCTCCCAGGTTTCACGCACCACTTTGTGATAATCCTCTTTTGACACCCAATTTGCTTCAAATCGAAAGACCCTTTTATTCCTTTTATTTCTGCTGTCCCCTTCCAACTTGACTATCAGTGGTTTATGGTCAGAGGATCTCGCTTCCAAAATATGGACTTCACTTTCTTTGAACAGATTACACCACTCCACGTTCCCCAAAGCCCGGTCCAGTCTTTCTTTGGTGAAGTCATTGCTTTCACGCCCGTTTGACCAGGTGAATTTTGGACCAAAGTAGCCCAAGTCAGAAAGTTGGCAAAACTCCAACATCTCCCGAAATTCTTCCATCTGCCTTTCACGATGGGTGGCTGCTCCCCACTTCTCGAAATTGTCAATGATTTCATTATAGTCCCCCATGCAAAGCCAGGGAGTAGGAGGAAGTGTTCACAGGTGTTTTAATAAGCTCCACGCTTCATATCGATGAGTGGGATTCGGATGTCCGTAGAAACCTGTTAGTTTCCAAGTTTGTTTTGCAGTTTGGGAATAAACTGCCGCGTTAATGTGCCTTCTTGAGTAATTTTCAATGGTGACATCTTCCACATCTCTCCACAACATAGCTAAGCCCCCACTCCTTCCTGTCGGATCCACCAAAAACATTCCGGACAGCCCCAACTTGGTCCTTAGAAATTCCATCTTCCTCTGAGAATATTTTGTTTCCATGAGAAACAAAATGTCGGGTCTCTTTTCCTTCACCAACAGGCAAAGGTCACGAATTGCACGGGGGTTCCCAAGCCCCCAGCAATTCCAGCTAAGTAGAATCATGGATGTCGGCGAGGCTGCTTGGCAGCCTCCGCCGATTCACTATCCACCGTGCTGGGGTATAACACTTCTGACTGACGTTTGTTGAAGGCTTCCCCCTCCAAACTAGCATCAATCTCTTTTCTAGCCCATGTTTGCTCCGTGGGTTGACTACTGGCCCGTTTCCTTTTGTATCCATGCTCCCCTTCTTTCTCACAATAATGCCCATTTGAAGAAACGTTAGTCCTTGGCGCCTTTATCCCTTTCCTGACATTGGTTCCCAGAGTTAGACCATTGGGCCCTCCCCCCCTACGTGCCAGATTCTTCACTTCCTGTAGAGACGTAGATGGACTATCAAAATTCGGCCCATGATGCACCAACTTGGATTTTTTTGCTGACGGGGACGCATTAATTCCTCTCACCTCAGGATTGTTTTCGAAAAATTCACCCAAATTTATGGGATGACTCCTTTTTGTAGCCGAAAATTCCATAACTGCAGCGCCTTTTTTGGAGCAATTTGATTCCTTGTCTCTAGGAGATACGTTTTCCATATTCCTGACTTGGCTAGCAGAATCATAGTGATTACTTGCCTTATCAGGATAGCTTTGATTGCTAGGGTTCCCGCCAGAGGCGCTACTTTCCAACTCTGGAGAGCTAGAACGCCGCTTCTCCCCATCCGATGACATCTCCTCCAGCCTGGACGGATACCGCCCCTCACCTCCAGTTTTGTGTGATCGGCCATCTGGTCTTCGACGGGGGTCATCAGCTCACAAGCACACCCCCCAATCCCCCACGCCTTCCTCACTGTGTAAGCGTCTTGTCTTCTTGACTGGGCATCCCATCTCTCCATGCACAATACAGCCACAATGAAAGCAAAAAAGTGGGAGGTTTTCGTATTTGAACTTTACCCACACCGATTTGCCTCCAATATGTAATTCTCGACCCTGTTCAAGTGGTTTGGTAATGTCAATACGGACACGGATCCTCAAGAATCTCCCCCAGCCTATACCATCTGCAGCTGCATCAACTTCTTCAAGGTCTCTCAGGGTCGCTCCAATCTTTGCTCCCACCGTTTTTGACATGCAATGCAGCGGCATGTCATGGATTTGGATCCAGACCGGCGTATGGTTGAAATCCAACTTTGAGGGTGGGGTGTGCCCTTCAAGTTCATTCAAAACCATAATTTGTTTTTCATATGCCCAAGGCCGGCCCTCCATGACCCTTTTCTTCTCCTCCTCATCAGAGAATTCAAAGATCCATAGATTATCTTGGTTTTTTTTGAAAGAGATAGTTTTCGTGGTACGCCAAAGCTGTGAAATTGTCTTCCGAAATGTTTCCTTGTTTATCAGCTTGTCAGTCCACACCCGCCCCACAAGACATTTCACTCCCCTGTCACGAACCACTCCGATATCTCCTTCAGTGATATCAATGACGGTCTATTCACCCACTGTGGGGGCTAAGTTGTTCTCCATGAGGACAGCACTTCCACTTTGCTACCTTCCCACTGAAACTTTTCGCTCCCACGTAACACTCCTCGTTTGTTCACCGGCAGGAACTTATCTCGCCGCTGGTAGTCTCTCAAGCATAGCCCTTAGAGAACCTTAGCACACCAAGTGGGTTTATTTACTTACTATAGGTACCATTTGTTACATATATATTTTAAGTTGTACAAAACTGAAGTGTTAATTTTCATTAAAGGGCAAAAAAGATGTATTTGTGCCACAAGCCTAAGTTATTATGAATTTATGATATTATCTAGGGAAAAATGAAAAATTAGTCCTTGTGGTTTACCTGATTTATAATTAACTTCTTGTAGTATCAAAATAAACTTAAAGATCCTCAAAGTATGCCAAAAAAACAATTTAGTTCCTACAGTCAAATTCCGTCATTTAATTTAACAGATTATGTTAGTGTGACACTGACTTAAATATGACAAGTATCACAATTTTATTGGTTCTAACGTTTCATGTTATAATAATCTGTTAAGTCAGTGAACGAAATTTGACCGTATGGACTAAATTATTTTTTTGGCATACCTTAGGGACCTTTGAGTTTATTTTGATACTATAAGGAGTTAATTACAAATCAAGTAAACCACAAGGACTGATTTTGTATTTTTCCATATTATCTATTTGATTTTCTTTTTCCCTTTTTCGCATTGAATAGAAAACAATAAAAAAAAAACGTTTATGTCAAATAAAACAGACAAACACACGCCAAACATTTCCGTGGGGGAAAAAAATAGGTGATACGACGTCGTTCTTGTTAAAAAAAGGACCCGCTCTTGAATCTTGATTGTTTTCCCTGTTCAATCTACTTGGCGTTAGGTATTCCTTGTTCTTCCTCCTCCGTCCGAGTGTTGGGAAACCGCAAGACCTGAGCGCTGACAACAACAGGGAGCGACTTTTCTCCTTTGATTCGTCTTCCAAAGCGTCTATTACTTCTTTAAATGGTCTCTTCTTCTTCTGTTTGTTTATTTTATGCTCAGCTCTTTAATTCTTCTTATGCATCGAAGACAAGACTCGATAATTTACTGCGAATATATATAGCCGTATAACTAAGAAAGAAAGGAATAGGAAAGAGTTTTTGTCTTCGCACGTATAAGTGTGTAGTCTCTTTAGAATTGTTTGTGTAAAAGAAGGTTGTGTTTGCTGTTATTTTGTCTATGCCTCTGGATTCGCCTCAGTGCAATTGAACAATAGGCACAGCCATTATGTTTCCTATTGAGCTCATTTTGGTCTTTCCCGGATATTGGGGTTTGCCATATTGAAAGCGAGATCTCAACCCTTGCACAGTTGGACAGGTACGAGATTTGAGGTTGAACTGTATAAGATTTAGCTTTACTTAATGGGCTCTGTAACTTAAAAAAAAATAAAAAAGAAGCTTTACTTGATACGCCGTGTATGATATTCTGGACATCTTCTTTCGATCAATGTATTGATTTCATGCGGGTCCTCTAGAAAGCAGAGTTGGAAGAAAGAAACCTACACAAATCTTTGGGAAATGACCTCCTCGCCATCCTTCAAAATCTCATCAGCTCTAACTTGATTTTGGTCTTTTTTTTTTTTTTAATAATAATAAAAGAAATTACATATTTTTGCTGTTATTGTTATTCTTAATGCCAATAGAAATTTTATTTTTGCTTAACATATATGTAAATTTGGGATAGTGGGTTTTGACGGAGCAATGGAAGCAAAAAAGAGGCTGGATACCTGCACCTTCAAAGTTGGGTCTCCGCCCACCATAATGTACATTCCTGACTTCATAACCGAGACGGAACAAACCATGCTCCTAAAAAATGTAGCAATCCCATCTATATCTTACACTTTCCTAGTTCTATTTCTCAACGTTTAGTTTTCTTTTATTAGTTTATTCTTACTATCTTGCTTCACCTATGCTTTATAGGTTTATGGAGCCCCTGTATCAAAGTGGAGATGTTTGAAGAACAGGAGGCTGCAGAATTGGGGTGCGTTGGTATCTATTAATTAAATATTTCTTTTTATTTTATTTCATTTCATATTGATTAAAGTTTGTTTTTTCTGGTCTACGGCCACTGACAGGAGGTGTTGTCCATGAAAAGGGTCTTCTACCACAAGATTGTAAGTGGAAAATTAATCATAACTTATTGTATTTTCTGAACATGCATGTGTTACGTGATTATATTTTCTATCCGGTATTTAAATGCCGCATGAAAATTGAAGCTCCATGGTGCTCATTACATATGCTTTCAGATGTGTTCACTGTGTTCAACTTGTAGCACTGGATACCTTAGGCATCCCATTAGGCTTTGAGATTTGTTCATTTTGTATAATCTTCGAATGTAATTGTTTTATTCTCAAGAACTCTTTGACGCAAATGCATGTTATTTAGACTTGCTTTTTCAAACTTCTATGGGTGTCCAAACAGCGCTAAATGTTCCCTTCGATCCATTGCAGTTAAAGAGTAATAGTAAAATACCTTGTTCTGGTTTGTAGATAGAAAATGATATGTGGGTTTGTGTATAACTTGATGGGTTGTAGGAAACATATCGTGGAAGGGAGGGAAAAGAAAGAGAGGGAAGGAAAAAACTGTTGAAGCAAAATTAGAAGCAAAAGTTGAGAAGTTGTTATTGCTGGGAATGAGGCATGATGCAAATATAATTCTGCTTAATATTAGCTTTGTTACTGTTGTGAATTATTGTTAGTCTGATTTATTAGTGTCGAAGCTCATCCACTGCTAATTGTATGTGGAAATGACCCTCTCTCTCACTCTTTCTTGCAGTGCCTCCTTGGCTAACAAGGATTACAGAAAAGATATATGAAGAATCAGGGTTATTCCCCTCATCAATTAATCATGTTCTTATCAATGAATACCTTCCTAACCAAGGCATAATGGTTTGCCCAGAATCCTCTTTAGTTCATTTACAGGCATTCCTCCATAGTTCATTTTATTCTTGTTTCAAGTCTTTAACCTCAAATTTGCAATATAATTCTAGTAATGATGTGTTACTCTTATTGCTTTCTGTTTATAACTACCACTTGATGAGTGTTAAAATGCTTTCCACAATACTTGAATGTATTGAATACTCTGCTACAATATTTAGCAGCACATTTGTTGTGAACCCCACCTTATCTACATAATTGTCTGTCATACAGCCACACCAGGATGGGCCTGCTTACTTTCCTGTCGTAGCAATTCTGTCACTTGGATCACCTGTTGTAATGGACTTTACTCCTCATTCAAGATTGAGACTATGCACAAAAGATGTTGAGGATAACAATTCTGATGGAGGAACTTCTGAAATTGAGAAAGATAAATGGTTACATGATCACCGCCCTTTTTCTGTCCTATTGATGCCTCGTAGTCTACTGATATTCAAGGATGAGGCATACTCGGGTCAGTATCTTTGGTTGCCTTTGCCTTTGTATAATTTAGGATTTTCCTAATTACTAAAAAATGGAAAACGTTGTTCTTATTCTTCCAGATTACTTGCATGGAATAGAAGATAGTGAAGTACAGCAATATGATGGGGTAAGATTAAGAGATGGATGAATTTGTCTGAGTCCAATGAGAAGTGATATGTACTATCAAACGAAATTTATGATTCAACTTGAACTTTTCCTTGACGAACTGGCATATCCATTATGTCCTGTGTTCTCACATTCGTCTCTTTCAGGCTGTAAATGAAATTGAAGCTCTCAAACGTTCTGTACAAGATCAACCGCAATTAGAGTCAGAGAAAGGTAGTGAAGCAATGGGAACCCAAGATTTTAAGGCCATCTGTAGAACTACAAACAGAATTTCATTGACATGTCGATTAGTGTTGAAGGTTCACAAAAAATTGTTCAAGTTTTAGAATTTTCTCTGGTTTATGTAGTTTCTGCCATCGAATATTCAAGGTGAAAGTGCAATTTGGAATTTTTTCCTCTGTAAGAGCTTCATATGATGATGTAATTTGGATAGATATAGATGGCTTTTGAGTAGTAATTGAAAATGAGCTTAAAGATTAGAATCTTATATTGCAAATTTATAAAATTTAAGAGGGAGATTAAATTTTAGTGGCTTTCCTTGCTCTTTAGTGGATATTTTTTCCCATGTTCTCGTTTGTGTGTTTTGATTTTTCATATTTCTTTCCTGTTATGTTATCTCATGTGGAAACTGGAAAGGGTTGTTCCTCTTCAAATATGTTGCGTTTTCTGGTTCGTCTGTGTTTTTATTATCTCTTTTTCTTGCATTTTCTTTTTTCTTTTTTATTTTATTATGTTTTTTATTTTACATCTTCTTACTTGTTTCATTTAACCCTTTTAATATTTGTTTTACCAAAACGTATGTCTTTTCATTTTACCAAAACGTATGTCTAAACCCAAAACAAATTTTGTCACCACCAAATTGACCATTTAGGGGCTGAATTATCTTCTTTGGATAGCAGTTGAACCACGAATTTTAAGGTTATGCTCTCCTTTAAATAGCTTGCATGTAACGAGTCCAAAAATTTCAATAATGTCTAAACTCCCTTTTATATCTACTTTTTTTTATTCTTTATTATTGGTTTTAGCATTCGCTAATGTTCTAAGAGTGTCAAAGGCTTTTCAATCCTGTCAAGACCTGAATTTTAAATTGTACTCTCCAAAATAGGTATAAGGTCTAATCTACATTTCTCCAAGAATTCTGTACTATTTAAATATCTTAGACTCGGGGATAAAAATTCATTGTAAGGTCTGACTATTAATATTAATGTATTTATAGTTTGCCTACCATATAGAGGTTTATTTATATTTTTCATATGATATGTTTTTCTATTACATTTTTTTCATATTATATTTATTCTTAGTATAATGTGTTTTCATATGAATATATGATATGTTTTTCTATTACATTTTTAATATTATATTTATTCTTATATTTATTCTATGTTTCGCATAAATTTGGAGTCTTTATTTGGGCCAGGTTACTCTTTTATTCATATTGCTTTTTTGGGTGGATAATATATTGGAGCCCCGTCTTGCTGGAGTATTGTGTTCTTACGCCGTGCTCGAGTGTTTGTGGGGGTTCTTTGACCGTCGATCTTACACTGTTTGTAGTGGCTTGGTTGAGCATATGCTCCCATGGATGGTGGTTAAGGTTCTTCGTTGAATGATTCGATATAGATTTCTTTCAACTTGGGTTGAAAGAATTATTTTCAACCCAATTTTTGAGAAATTTCTGTCAGATAATATCTGCCCAAATACTATTATGAGTAAAGGAGTATTAGGGTTTATGGTCGGGTAGGGGTATATGTTTTGAGAATTAGGTGAGGTGATGCATAACAATTTTTTTTCTTTAAGAATTTTCTGTTGTAGGAGAATAAATATAAAGAGAAATTCTGTTGCATAAGAATTTTTTTTCTTTAGGAAATTTCTGTTGCACGATAATAAATAGGGAGATGATGTAAATTAAAAAAATAGCTAAAAATTGAGAAAAAGAAAAGACAAAACAAAAAACATGAAGGAAAATAATTATGTTAAGAATTGTAAAGTTAAAGTTGGGAGCGTAAAAAAATAAAAAAATAAACTAAAAAAGTAGGAAATAAAAAATAACGAAGAAATTGTGGGTGCAGCAAAATTTTTTCTTAAAGATATGTATCTTATGATATTCGAATTTTTTTTTCTTGTTTTCCTCCCTTCGAAAAGAAAGGATGCTATTGTGAGTATGAATGAACTTTCGCATTTTCGTGACCATGGAATGACTAAAAATTCGATTTATTTTTTGTCTAGCTCAAATTGTCTGAAATTTATCTCATTTAGGTTGTTTCGGCTGAAAATCAGACATTCAAATTTTTTCTTGTTTTCCTCCCTTCGAGAAGAATGCATGCTACTATAATCGTGAATGAACTTTCGCATTTTTGTGACTCAAAACGACTGGAAATTCGATTTTTTTTTTTGTTAGCTCATAAGGTCCGATATTTATATCAATAAGGTTGTTTCGGCCAAAAATCAAACATTCGGATTTTTTCTTGTTTTCCTCTATCCAAAAAAAACATATGCTACCGTAAGCACGAATGAACTATTGCATTTTCATGACACAGAATGACTGAAAATTTGAATATCTTTTTTTTCGCATTTTCATTTATCTCTTGTATGGAGGAAAACAAGTAAAAAAAAAACAAATGTCTGATTTTTGGCCGAAACTACCTTAGTGAAATAAATGTCGGACATTTTGAGCTAGATAATGAATGAACTTTCGCATTTCGAGACCCAGAACGACTGAAATTTGAAATTTATGTTTTTTTTCTAGCTCAAAAAGTCCAATATATATCTGATTAAGGTTGTTTCGGCCAAAAATCAAACATTCGGATTTTTTTTTGTTTATCTCTATCTCAAAAAAAACATATGCTACTGTAAGTATGAATGAAATTTCGCATTTTCGTGACCCAGAACGATTAAAAATTTGAATATCTTTTTTTGTCCAACTCAAAAAGTTCGATATTTATCTTATTAAGCCGAAAATTAGACATTTGAATTTTTTCTTGTTTTCCTCCCTTCAAAAGGAACGTATGCTACCATAAGCATGAATGAACTTTCGTATTTCGAGACCCAGAACAACTGAAAATTCGAAAAGAAAGCATTCTACTATAAGCATTAATGAACTTTCGTATTTTCGTGACCTAGAACGACTAAAAATTTGAATTTCTTTTTTTGTCTTACTCAAAAAGTCCTATATTTGAGAAAAGAAAGCATGATATGGTAAGCATGAATGAACTTTCGCATTTTCATGACCCAGAACAAATGAAAATTCGAGTTTCCATTTTTTTTTTTTTTATCTAGCTCAAAAAGTTCGATATTTATCTCATTCAGGTTGTTTCGTCCAAAAATCAGACATTCAAATTTTTTCATGTTTTCCACCCTCTAAAAAGAAAGCATGGTACCGTAAGCATGAATAAACATTTGCATTTTCGTGACCCAGAATGACTGAAAATTTGAATTTATTTTTTTGTCTAGCTCATAAAGTCCAATATTTATCTTATTAAGGTTGTTTGGGTCGAAAATTAAACATTCAAATATAGAATATGATAGATATCGGAGTCTTCGATATCTATCATATTCAATTTAATTCGGCCCAAAACACGATTTCTAGACTCCTATGTTTTCTTTTCAGGTGTTTTCACCTCCTACACTAATGCTTGCAAGTGCCATCATGCATTAACTTTTGCAACTTCGTGACCTAGAAAGTCGCGAAATTCGAATTTCTCTTTTTGTCTAGCTAAGAGACTCCGATATCTATCTTATTCAATTTAATTCAGCTCGAAACACGATTTCTATACTCGTATTTTTTCTTTTCAGGTGTTTTATCCTCCTACACTAATGCTTCCAACGGCCATTATGCATTGACTTTTGCAACTTCGTGACCCGGAAAGTCGTGAAATTCGAATTTCTCTTTTAGTCTAGCTAAGAGATTCTGATATCTATCTTATTCAATTTACTTCGCCCAAAACACGATTTGTAGACTCGTATTTTTTCTTTTAAGGTGTTTTTTCCTCCTACACTAATGCTTGCAACGACTATCATGCTTTAATTTTTGCAACTTCGTGACCCGGAAAGTCGCGAAATTCAAATTTCTATTTTTGTCTAGCGAGGAGACTCCGATATCTATCTTATTCAGTTTAATTCGGCCCAAAACACGATTTCTAGACTCGTATTTTTTCTTTTCAGGTGTTTTTTTCCTCCTTCACTAATGCTTGCAACCGCAATCTTGCATTAACTTTTGCAACTTCGTGACTTGGAAAGTCGCGAAATTCGAATTTCTCTTTTTGTCTAGCTAATAGACTCCGATATCTAACTTATTCAATTTACTTCGGCCCAAAACACGATTTCTAAACTCGTATTTTTTCTTTTCAGGTGTTTTTTTCACCTTCACTAATGCTTGCAACCGGCATCTTGCATTAACTTTTACAACTTCAAGACCCGGAATGTCGCGAAATTCAAATTTCTATTTTTGTCTAGCTAGGAGACTCCGATATCTATCTTATTCAATTTAATTCGGCCCAATACACGATTTCTAGACTCGTATTTTTTCTTTTCAGGTGTTTTTTTCCTCCTTCACTAATGCTTGCAACCGCAATCTTGCATTAACTTTTGCAACTTCGTGACTTGGAAAGTCGCGAAATTCGAATTTCTCTTTTTGTCTAGCTAATAGACTCCGATATCTAACTTATTCAATTTACTTCGGCCCAAAACGCGATTTCTAAACTCGTATTTTTTCTTTTCAGGTGTTTTTTTCACCTTCACTAATGCTTGCAACCGGCATCTTGCATTAACTTTTACAACTTCAAGACCCGGAATGTCGCGAAATTCAAATTTCTATTTTTGTCTAGCTAGGAGACTCCGATATCTATCTTATTCAATTTAATTCGGCCCAATACACGATTTCTAGACTCGTATTATTTTTTTTTCAGATGTTTTTTCCTCCTACACTAATGCTTGCAATCGCCATCTTGCATTAACTTTTGCAACTTCGTGTTCCGAAAAGTTGCGAAATTCAAATTTCTATTTTTGTCTAGCTAGGAGACTCTGATATCTATCTTATTCAATCTAATTCGGCCCAAAACACGATTTCTATACTCGTATTTTTTCTTTTCAGGTGTTTTATCCTCCTACACTAATGCTTCCAACGGCCATTATGCATTGACTTTTGCAACTTCGTGACTCGGAAAGTCGTGAAATTCGAATTTCTCTTTTAGTCTAGCTAAGAGATTCCGATATCTATCTTATTCAATTTACTTCGCCCAAAACACAATTTGTAGACTCGTATTTTTTCTTTTCAGGTGTTTTTTCCTCATACACTAATGCTTGCAACCGTCATCTTGCATAAACTTTTGCAACTTCGTGACTCTGAAAGTAGCGAAATTCAAATTTATGTTTTTGTCTAGCTAATAGACTCCGATATCTATCTTATTCAATTTACCTCGGCCCAAAACACGATTTCCAGACTCGTATTTTTCTTTTCAGGTATTTTTTCCTCATACACTAATGCTTGTAACCGCCATCTTGCATTAACTTTTGCAACTTCGTGTTTCGGAAAGTCGCGAAATTCAAATTTCTATTTTTATCTAGCTAGAAGACTCCGATATCTATCTTATTCAATTTAATTCGGCCCAAAACACGATTACTAGACTTGTATTTTTTCTTTTCAGGTGTTTTTTTCTTCTTCACTAATGCTTGCAACCTACATCTTGCATTAACATTTGCAATTTCGTGACTCGGAAAGTCGCGAAATTCGAATTTCTCTTTTTGTCTAGCTAATAGACTCCGATATCTATCTTATTCAATTTACCTCGGCCCAAAACACGATTTCCAGACTCGTATTTTTTCTTTTTAGGTGTTTTTTTCCTCATACACTAAAGCTTGCAACCACCATCTTGCATCAACTTTTGCAACTTTGTGTTCAGGAAAGTCGCGAAATTCAAATTTCTATTTTTGTCTAGCTAGGAGACTCCGATATCTATCTTATTCAATTTAATTCGGCCCAAAACACGATTTCTGGACTTGCATTTTTTCTTTTCAGGTGTTTTTTCCTCCTACACTAATGCTTGCAACGGCCATCATGCATTGACTTTTGCAACTTTGTGACCCTGAAAAGTTGCGAAATTCAATTTTTTTTTTTGGTCTAGCTAAGAGACTCCAATATCTATCCTATTCAATTTACTTCGGCACAAAACACGATTTCTAGACTCGTATTTTTTCTTTTCAGGTGTTTTTTCCTCCTACACTAATACTTGCAACGGCCATCATGCATTGACTTTTGCAACTTCGTGACCCAGAAAGTCGCGAAATTCAAAATTTTCTTTTTGTCTAGCTAAGAGACTTCAATATCTATCATATTCAATTTACTTCGGCACAAAACACGATTTCTAGACTCGTATTTTTTCTTTTCAGGTGCTTTTTCCTCCTACACTAATGCTTGCAACTGCCATCTTGCATTAACTTTTGCAACTTCGATACTCGGAAAGTCGCGAAATTCAAATTTCTGTTTTTGTCTAGCTAAGAGACTCCGTTATCTATCTTATTCAATTTAATTCGGCCCGAAACACAATTTCTAGACTCGTATTTTTTTTTTATTTTTAGGTGTTTTTTCCTCATATACTAATGCTTGCAACTGCCATCTTGCATTAACTTTTGCAACTTCGTGTTCTGGAAAGTTGCGAAATTCAAATTTCTATTTTTGTCTAGCTAGGAGACTCCGATATCTATCTTATTCAATTTAATTCGGCCAAAAACACGATTTTTAGACTCGTATTTTTTCTTTTCAGGTGTTTTTTCCTCTTACACTAATGCTTGCAACGGCCATCATGCATTGACTTTTGCAACTTCGTGACCCGGAAAGTCGCGAAATTCAAATTTGTCTTTTTGTCTAGCTAATAGACTCCAGTATCTATCTTATTCAATTTACTTCGGCACAAAACACGACTTCTAGACTCGTATTTTTTCTTTTCAGGTGTGTTTTTCCTCCTACAATAATGCTTGCAACGGCCATCATGCTTTAACTTTAGCAATTTTGTGACCCGGAAAGTCGAGAAATTCAAATTTCTATTTTTGTCTAGCTAGGAGACTCCGATATCTATCTTATTCAGGTTAATTCGGCCCAAAACACGATTTCTAGACTCGTTATTTTTCTTTTTAGGTGTTTTTTCCTCCTTCACTAATGCTTGCAACCGCCATCTTGCATTCACTTTTGCAACTTCGTGACTCGGAAAGTCGCGAAATTCGAATTTCTCTTTTTGTCTAGCTAATAGATTCCGATATCTATCTTATTCAATTTACTTCGGCCCAAAACACGATTTCCAGACTCGAATTTTTTCTTTTCAGGTGTTTTTTCCTCATACACTAACGCTTGCAACTGCCATCTTGCATTAACTTTTGCAACTTTGTTTTCCGGAAAGTCGCGAAATTCAAATTTTTATTTTTGTCTAGCTAGGAGACTCCGAAATCTATCTTATTCAATTTAATTCGGCCCAATACAGGATTTGTAGACTCGTATTTTTTTCTTTTCAGATGTTTTTTCCTCGTACACTAATGCTTGCAACCGCCATCTTGCATTAACTTTTGCAACTTCATGTTCCGGAAAGTCGC